>NW_021131402.1:0-54303 GCF_004193835.3 Ostrinia furnacalis | reverse complement strand
TTTTTTTTTTTGTAAAATCAGAAAACTGTTAAAAATGCACTGCAGCCTTATGTAATACATTAATCTAGACAGCGTGTCAAGCCAAGTTCGAGCAAGGGAACTGGCTAGCTAGCGCCGATTTTTATTTATGCAATAAATTATTGAGTGTTGAGAGCAATGAGGGTTTTCGCGAATTAAAAATCCACTAGATGGCGGGACGTGGATGTGGGGTCTGACTGCTGCGTGATTGGTGGATTTTGACATATCTGTCAATGTCATGTCAAAAATAACCAATCATGCAGCATTTGGACCTCGCGTCTACGTATTGCCATCTGGCGGATTTTTCATTCGCGAAAACCCTCGTTGTTTAGAACTAGCCGAGCATTATGTCACAAGTCGCATTCAAGAACAAACTTTGCATTTAAAATAAAAGGTTATACAGGATGTTAGGTAAATGGGTATATGAGCCGACACTAGCCCATGTTAACATAGTCATATAAATGGTATGGTGAAGTCAGAAAATTGATATCTTCATTTTAATTATTTTAATTTTCATACAAATCGGATTTTTTAAAATTTATTTTGTATGAAAATTAAAAAAAATTAAATCATGATATCAAATTTCTGACTTCACCATACCATTTATATGCCTATGTTAACATGGGCTAGTGTCGGCTCATATACCCATTTACCTAACATCCTGTATAAACTTTTATTTTAAATGCAAAGTTTGTTCTTGAATGCGACTTGTGACATAATGCTCGGCTAGTTCTAAACAACGAGGGTTTTCGCGAATGAAAAATCCGCCAGATGGCAATACGTAGACGCGAGGTCCAAATGCTGCATGATTGGTTATTTTTGACATGACATTGACAGATATGTCAAAATCCACCAATCACGCAGCAGTCAGACCCCACATCCACGTCCCGCCATCTAGTGGATTTTTAATTCGCGAAAACCCTCATTGCTCTCAACACTCAATAATTTATTGCATAAATAAAAATCGGCGCTAGCTAGCCAGTTCCCTTGCTCGAACTTGGCTTGACACGCTGTCTAGATTAATGTATTACATAAGGCTGCAGTGCATTTTTAACAGTTTTCTGATTTTACAAAAAAAAAAACCGTTACCTGAAGGTAACTTTTATACAGTAAAAAATGATGCCCTAATACTTTTTTCTTCTTCAAAGTTACCCTTAAAAATTAAAACTTATCCAAGATGACCGTACTTGTTTTACAGATTCTTGCATTTTAGGTATTTGTTTTTTAAATGATTGTAGTAATTGTTAAAACAATATTTTCTCATTATTTTTGTCATATTTCAGAGCGAGCCAAAGCCGAGGCGGAGGCTCGTCGCTCGCAGTCTCTGTGGGCGGCCGGTGAAGCCTTACTAGCGGCCACGCGCCGCGGCGTCCCTGAAACTAATATCGACAACGAGTTGAAAGCCCTAGAGAAGGCTGGTGCGTATGTTCATCATCATCATCATCATCATCATCATCATCATCGTCTTTGCGTTCATAGTGTAGTGACCAGGCAGAAGCCTAGCGACGGAACTAAGCGAGACAGCGCGCGTAGTTTTAAAACTTTCTTGCCCGCGCGTTTTGGCCGCACTACGGGCTTATGCCCGTTTTCACCATCAATCCCTAATTTTTAAGTGACCCCTATGGTAACACATAACATGAAGTTTGTTGTCAAAGGGGTCACTTAAAAATTAGGGATTGATGGTTAAAACGGGCATTAGTCTTCTTATTTTTTGGCAAAGACTTGGTTTTGAGAACCACGATTTCGCCAATGTAACGTGAGCAAACGGGCCTAGTCAATGAGCGACCTAATGCGCAGGGGAAACAAACCAGTGCGGTCTGGCTCAAGAAGGCTGGTACGTATAAGGTAACCTAAACACAGTGACAATCTCAGAGTGAGCCAAAGCCGAGGCGGAGGCTCGTCGCTCGCAGTCTCTGTGGGCGGCCGGTGAAGCCTTACTAGCGGCCACGCGCCGCGGCGTCCCTGAAACTAGCATCGACAACGAGTTGAAAGCCCTAGAGAAGGCTGGTACGTATTTTCGTCATCATCATCATCATCATCGTCTTTGCGTTCATAGTGTAGTGACTAGGCAGAAGCCTAGCGACGGAACTAAGCGAGACAGCGCGTGTAGTTTTAAAACTTTCTTGACCGCGCGTTTTGACCGCACTACGGGCTTATGCCCGTTTTCACCATCAATCCCTACTTTTTAAGTGACCCCTTTGAAAGCAAAATTCATGTTAAATGTTACCATAGGGGTCACCTAAAAATTAGGGATTGATGGTGAAAATGGGCATTAGTCTTCTTATTTTTTATTGACAACTAGCTGACCCGGCGAACTTCGTACCGCCTTAGCGTAGAGATTTTCTTAATATTTTTTTCCGTAAGAACCATCCTTGGACTTCCACAAACATTAAAAAAAAAGAATTATCGAAATCGGTTCAGCCGTTCACACGTGATGCCGTGACAACGCGAAACGGGTTTC
This sequence comes from Ostrinia furnacalis, assembly GCF_004193835.3. Classification (NCBI taxonomy): domain Eukaryota; kingdom Metazoa; phylum Arthropoda; class Insecta; order Lepidoptera; family Crambidae; genus Ostrinia; species Ostrinia furnacalis. The sequence continues at coordinate 51,824 of NW_021131402.1, read as the reverse complement.
ATTTTTATATATATAGATGAATCTGTTATTTCGCCAATGCGACGTGAGCAAAATGGCCTAGTCAGTGAGTGACCTAATGGTAACAAACCAATTCGGTCTTGCTTGAAAAGGCTGGTGAAGCCTTGTTAGCGGCCACGCGCCGCGGCGTCCCTGAAACTAGCATCGATAACGAATTGAAGGCCCTAGAGAAGGCTGGTACGTATGCCGTAGCGTACAAAAGGCCGACTTTAACCTAGGCAAACTGCAGACTATACAAAGTCTATGAGAAACTGCGTTAGTTATGCGAGCTAAGCTAAACTAATTTAGATTAGCTCTTGGTCTGCAAATTGCAACCCGCATACGAAAGAAAGAAATTGTTTATAAAACACGTGTGAAATCGAACGCATGGAGTGATTGAGGCGGATGGATGGTATCACTTAGGATTTTTAGTGGGCTGTGAGACTACAACAAAGGTCAGTTGCAGTGTGTAATTTAATAATTTTAGAAGCATATTTGAAGAAATAAATCTTGTCCACCACTGAAAAGCCTTGACTCTTTCTCGATCCCACATAATAATGGTATAAAATTGGTGCCCAAAGAAGTTGTTAGCAAGAAAAAGAAGACGAAGTAAATGTCGAATTCGTTGTAGTAATTAAACGTTAAAATCTGCGTATTTAGACAAAGGCAGATTTAACGATAAAGAATTTCGAATTTAAAAAGTCCCTTCGATCTATTCAAAAGACTGTTTTGTATTAATTTAACTATCATTTATGCAAATAAGGGCTGATTTTTCAATCCTCAGATATCTTTAATCTGAAGAATAACCTTGTCATTTTGACATATTTCCCATACTGAAACTGTCAATGTGCCAAACTTATTCTTCAGTTAAAAGTTATCTGACGATTGAAAAATCAGCCCTAAGAGAACAATGTCTACCAGAAAAGTTACCAGTCGAAATAACTTGGTTTACTTACTTGTTGTTGTAACAGTACATAAGCATTCTGAATGAATGTAACAATCATGAATTTTTGATGTAATGTACTATATTCCCTTGTGACGTAATGTCTTTTGTTTGCAGGCAAGGACGACAGACTGGTGCAGACAGTGCTAAAAGGCATACCGACTGAAGTGCGCGAAAAGGGCATCGCGACTGAAAAATCCTTGCGAGAGAGGTTTGACACGGTAACGATATATTAAACACCACTTTGTTACTATATTATGAAGCAATTTGCTTCTAAAATCTAAAAAAATAAACTTTAGCAATGTGGTCCAACACGTAAAGCTTTTCGTAGATGCCATGATGCCTGGGTTGTTCTCCGATTCTAAAATTTATTTTATGGTTTGTTTCCGTTTTGTTCGTGGCACCAGTAGCGCAAACTGTGCAAGCAAAAAAAATATTATGCGACGATGCACTGAATAATTTCGCATTGTTCCCATTTTGTGCTTAAAATATGAAAATCGATAAGATGAAAGACTAGTTATCCCAGTGAATTTCGATTCAAACGCAGACTAACTCAAATTACCCCGAATGTAGACAGTTCGATGTCAAGTTGTTTTGTAAGATTACCAAAGTACATTATTGAAATCCTATAAATATAATTTTAATTGAAATTATGTTTTTTCAGATGGAGAAGACAGCGGTGAAAGTGGCCTTAGTAGGGCGTGAAGGTGCGACCCTACCGGTGTACTTCCTGTCGTGGCTGCAGTCTAAACTGCTATTCCAAAAGGTGAGAGACGTTTTGTATAAAAAAATCAGACAAAAAAAAAAGATTATGATGTCCAAAAACGTAGGAAAAGCGAAGTAACCAGTGGGCGGTATGTGCCCCATACCAGGCCTGTTCATTTCCGCGAGTTTACATCGAAAACAAAACACGCACGATGGCCCACCTACAGGATACTATTCGACAAGGCCTCACATACGAGCGAACATTGACTCATGCACGCGTATTCTTGTGTATGATGGAAGAAAATAAAGAAAATGGTGTACTTTTTTAAGTTGCCTCAAGACACTGAGAGGTAAATAAGTAGTTCTGGTAAAACTGATGGCTGCTGGGGCAGAAATGTTCTCGGGTAGCAACCACAGGCCAAAAGACGTAGGCAGGTCTCCCATTCGATGGACTAACGATCTAGTAAAGATCGCGGGAAGCACCAGGAATTCCTTAGGGGACGCTTTTCTCCAGTTGTCATTGTCCTTTTGTTGAAACAAACGATAGAGGGGATATAACCGCGTTTGATTTTTCCGTACCTTTAGTAAATACATTATTTTATCATTTGTACATTTCTCCAGGCAACTATGTAAATAAGGGCCTATTTCTATTGGTTACAGATAACGGAAATTCCCGAAGATGAGTTGGACAACAAACCCACGGATTTCACGAAATTGGACACGTTTGACATCATCCAGCGGGCAAGGTAATATAAATTGAAATGACGTCAATTTAACAAGACACTGAGCTTCCAAGGCTAATTTGTTTAGCCTTTGCGTTAAAAATGTATCAGTCGAAAGCCTTTCTTCAAAAGTATTTCTTTTTGAGCTTCGTTCTATGTTACGTAATTCAATCTGATTCCTTTTTAAGGTTAATTTATGGTTGAAATTAAAACTATAGGTTAGGTAGCGTTTAACTCAGTCAGTGCCTGAGGTATGGAAGCGGCACGGGAGGGCTGACAGAGCCATATTATGACGTGACAGATCATATAACCACAGAATAATAAAGTACTACGTACAGAAGTTTTACTTCGCGAAAGTATTTAAAAAAATGTATGCTCAATGTCATTAACAATATGGTGTAATTTAGCCTATCTCAAGAGTCAAGCACCATTTTGTTGACAAACGTCAGTGATTGGCACTGCGCCGAAGCTATAGGGCTGACTTCGGTAAAATGATGTGACGTGAGGTGCCAAACTGCGGAAAATGGCGGAGGAAATACATGATTTAGCATGAACTATCATGAATAATATTAACTACTTATTTACCTCTCAGTGTCTTGAGGCAACTTAAAAAAGTACATTCTGTGTTTTTATTATTATTTAGGCAGTTAAATACTGCACAGTATTTAATACACCATTTTCTTTATTTTCTTCCATCATGTTCTGCTCCGCGAGTTTACATCGAAAACAAAACACGCACGATGGCCCACCTACAGGATACTATTCGACAAGGCCTCACATACGAGCGAATATTGACTCACGCACGCGTATTCTTTTGTATGATGGAAGAAAATAAAGAAAATGGTGTACTAAATACTGTGCAGTATTTAACTGCCTAAATAATAATAAAAACACAGAATGTACTTTTTTTAAGTTGCCTCAAGACACTGAGAGATAAATAAGTAGTTAATATTATTCATGATAATTCATTCTAAATCATGTACTTCCTCCGCCATTTTCCGCAGTTTGGCACCTCACGTCACATCATTTTACCGAAGTCAGCCCTATAGCTTCGGCGTAGTGCCGATCACTGACGTTTGTCAACAAAATGGTACTTGACTCTTGAGACAGGCTAAATTACACCATATTGTTAATGACATTGAGCATACATTTTTTTAAATACGTTCGCGAAGTAAAACTTCTGTACGTAGTACTTATTATTATTCTGTGTCCTTATTTCCAACACCACAGGTTCCACATGAACCACGGCAACCTAGGCGCGGCGCTACGCTACGTGAACCTCCTCCAGGGAGCCCCACGGGCCGCAGCCAGGCCTTGGGTAGACGCCGCCCGGACGCACCTCGAGATCCGTCAGGCCGCAGAGGCTGTAATGGCCCACGCCTCAGCCTGTGGCCTGTTATACCTGTAAGGGAACGACGTGAGTGGATTTCTTTAGACGATGGTTGTCTGACAGGCTTTTTCGGTACAGATTGCACATCAAGTGGATGTTATTTGGTTGTAATAAGAGCGATTTTGCAACAAAATTGTGCAGTCTGATGTGCTGTTTTGATTTTGAAAGTTAGAGGCGCCACTAGCACAAGCAAATAGTCAACCGTGCCCGTAACATAAGGGTTTTTTGCAATAAATTAATTTTAAATTTTGAATGAAATGTAATTGTAATTGTATTGTAAAAACACTCCGAATCTATAAAACCCCAAATTAGTTTTTACGACTCCAAATAACAAATAACTGTTGTCTTTTATAAATTACAAATAAAGTTAACTATCAAGAAATCTATTGGATCAAGAAATTTTAGCAATATTTTGTAAACGCCTTGCTAGCTGTATTAGTGACGATTTACTCTATGGCGTCGAAGTAAGCGATATAATCAACACAATGAATTTGTGAATATAATGATGATGATTTGTGTGTTAAATTATTGTAGGCCCGTTATTTTGATAGTAAATATTTACTTTATCAACTTTGTGATTATGGCATTAAGAGTGATACAAACATCATATAAATATAGCATAAGACTATCAATCTAAAAGACATTACGAAATCAAATTAATACTGCCAGAATGAAAACCAGTGGCGCTAAAGAAATTCCTTCACTTTAAACTTGGAAAATGTTATAGCTAATTTATTAGTTGACTATACGAGGCCTGTTTCACTGAAAATTAGCGAATTCACGCGAAAATCTGCTGTGAAGCAAGGCCTTTTAAGTCGAAAGTATTTTGACACCTAAAGGCTTCCATATTGGGCACCATTTCTTATGTTCAAGCAAAGTAGCATATGACCATCCAATTTAATTTTAGTAAGGGCTCTTTTAAATTGGCATTTTTTGGCACTTTTAAGCTTGTGTCTTGTGCTAGCCGCAGTTCAAGCGTAAACGCTCTAATAAAGTTGTAATAACGCTTCGAAGGGAATGTGAAGCGCTAAATCAATCAAAAAACGCTATTCTGAAAGAGCTCTTCTATGAGTCGCGACATCTATTTGATAATTAATTTATTCCTGTCTAAAGTGATAACGATTGTAGAAATCGTCTCGCTTAAACGATGTTACTTTGTTTTTAAGCTTTGTAAAGCCTAATTTCCACTAATCGCAATCTTAGTGTGTGTGGCCTATGCCTAAATGACGAAAGAATAAATATGTTGTTTTGTTACCATCAATTCTTCGTTGAGAGAATAATTTTGAAATGACACCTCCTCTCTCTGAACCCTTGAAACACTGTTAACGTAATTCAATACAATTGTTATGTACTTATATTTATTTTCGTTAATGACGTTTATCATGATCCCTTTTTGGGATCATTGATTTTGTGTTTATTTTTGTATCGATGTTATTTTTACCCAAAAAGGCTTCAGAGAAAGGAGTGCGCTATGCTACTGGTACAACTCTAGTTGTTCATTCTAAATTAAGCCTTATGTAATTTTGTTTAGAACTCTTATTTAGTTCGGTTCGAGTTGTGTTGAAGACATATCACATAATTTAGTTGGTTTTTCAGATAGATTGAGTTATAAAGCTTGAATGGCAAAACAAAATAATTACCTACAAAAACCGACTAAGTCACGTGACAAGTCGCATAGTAGCATAGTGAGATCTTGATAAGGTAAAAGGGTGTCTGGAATGTAAAAAATAGGCTTAGATAATGAAAAAAATCTAGAAAAATCCACAGAAACTGTAGTCGAACTGTTAAATTGTTAATATCCCTGTTTTGTTCCTTTGCACAAAAGTGACCGCATTTATTCCTCCAGTCAGAATAGTATAAATTACGGTGCCAGCTGTACTAAATGCGAAGGTATAATTTAGTAACTTATGTAAATATATTGTAATGTAATTTAAATTAAAAGATGATTTTTATTTCGAATTTGTTGTTTATTTTATTTTCCAAAAAAGTAGAGATTATTAGGTATTTATTAAAGAGCTTCGAATATCTGGTAAATGCATCTCCAAAATAAATTATTATTTTCAACTAAGTATATTTTTATCAAAGTGCTAGAAATAGTTTTTAGACTCCCCACCACTCATTTTGCCGCCATTTGCCGCCCGACACTCGTCCACAGATAAGATATAATGATTTTTGCTTTTTCCATCGACATTTTTGGGAGTTTGTCTGTGGAACAAAAACCTCCTTTTCTATTCTGAGTCCTGGCACGTTTATGACAGATTACTATTATTTTTCTTTTTAGAAGTTGTCAGAAAATTGATGTGAATAAAAAATCGCGCAAAGGAACAACAAGAATGCACACAAATATTGCACAGTAATTATTTACAAGCAAGATGTACAGAGTAACATCACATATTTTAAGTAGTAGGTCTATGTTGGTAAGTAAAATTGGACTTTTTATGACACAGCAGACACAGAAACTTAGGTACACCTTAGAGGTACACAAGTAGAACTATCAAGAAGAGTCAAGAAGCAATCTTACTTAGCTATTGATCAACACAGTATCTAAGTATTAGACAGAGTTCCTTAGCCAGTATACACGATACCAAGTTCTACAATTTTGAGCCAACGATATAAAAGTAAGGGCTGTGTTAGCCCGGTGAAAGCTCACTGTAGGGAGCCACTTCGAATCGCATTGTTACTGTAAAAGATTTGCTGCTTTAGTCTCAGCATGAAGATAACTTTGTCAGATTTGGCATCAACCTGCATTTAGAATGAGGGCTATCGTTTTAGCGCTCACCAGTTAGCGCTACTGTAAAGTAAGGTCCTATCACTTGCTGGTAGCGACTAGCGAAGACAGTGGCACCAACTTGTGAGCGCTAAAGTATCGCAGTAGGAGGACTATCGCATTTGCACTCATCAAGATGGCGCCACTGTAGAGTAAGGTCCTGTCGATCGCCGGGAGTGCCAACTGTTAAGTATAAAAACGATAGCCCTCATTGGCTTACGTGGTTAACCACACACATGGGTTAGCGAGTCATATTTGCGAAATGCTTGAGTGAAAGTTTAGACGTTAACTTGCCTACCTCCAGTACTGCCGGCCCGCAGCCGAGTTACAGCTCAAGTCGGTGACCCGACGGAGTGCGACACGTGCCCTCCGCTGCCTAAAGACCGCCTGTTCTATACGCGCACCTTTTAAATTCGTCTTACTTGGCTTCACGGCCCATTNTATTTTTTACTTGTTTAACATCTCTTTAAAAAATTACATAATTTTACCCCAAAAATGGGGGTGTCACACGGTGCTAGTAACACTAAAGGGGGTAGAGGGGCGCGGGAGGGGAAGTATTTTGGACACAAGTTGCTGCGTAGAAATGTTATCGAACACTCCTTCTGGTTTGTTCTGTATTCTGAGGGTACACCTTAGAGGTACACAAGTGGAACTATCAAGAAGAGTCAAGAAGCAATCTTACTTAGCTATTGATCAACACATTATCTAAGTTTTACTACAGAGTTCTTTAGTCAGTATACACGATACCAAGTTCTACAAATTTGAGCCATCGATATAAAAGTAAGAGCTGTGTTAGCCCGGTCAAAGCTCACTGTAGAGAGCCACTTCGAATCGCATTGTTACTGTAAAAGATTTGCTGCTTTAGTCTTAGCATGAAGATAACTTCGTCAGATTTGGCATCACCCTGCATTTAGAATTGAGGCCGTCAGCGCAATAGTGGCCTAAGCTTAACATATTAGTATGAAGCCTAAACTCGGTTAGGCCACTTTTACACTGCTTCGTAGGCAAAAACAATGCGCGCAAAAAGAATGTTTACAAAGCCATCTCTGAACTAAAGGTGAAACTAGGGATAGGCAGCTTTAGCATCAAAATTTATTAGGTTTTGAATAAATCGCAATACTTAGATAAGTACGAATATGAAAAATTGTGGGTTAGGCCACTTTTGCGCTGACGGCCTCAATTGGCTTACATGGTTAACCACACACATGGGTTAGCGAGTCATACTTGCGAAATACTTGACTGAATATGAAGGGAAGCTTTGTCTAGCTTGGAATTACAGACGATCTTAAAGTTTAGACGATAACTTGCCTACCTGCAGTACTGCCGGCCCGCAGCCGAGTCCCAGCTCAAGTCGGTGAGCCGCTCGTGCCCCCCGCTGTCTAAAGACCGCCTGTTCTATACGCGCACCTTTTAAATTCGTCTTACTTGGCTTCACTGTCTAAATTAAATGGCAGCTGATGATTGGCTTAACCTCTGCAGTACTGCCGGCCCGCAGCCGAGTTCCAGCTTAAGTCGGTGAGCCGCTGTGGCCCCCACCTCAAGTATAAGAACCCGACGGAGCGCGACACGTGCCCCCCGCTGCCTAAAGACCGCCTGTTCTATACGCGCACCTTTAAAATTCGTCTTACTTGGCTTAACGGTCTACATTAAAGGATTGGGCAGATCAAACGCGGGGCAGTAGCAGCGCAGTTTGAATGCGGGCCCGCGCAAGTTGTAATACAAGAAACTCTTTGAAGTGTGTCACACCAAATTTGAACGCGGGCCCGCGCTCCAACCGCGCCGCACTGCAACTGCCGAACGACAAACGAGGCGGCGCGGGTGCGGGACAGTAGCGGCGCGAACGCGGGCCCGCGCTGCTGTATTACTATGGCGGCCATATTAGCATGATACACCGGACGCAGGGCGCGAGCAGCGCGTTGAAAGCGGTTTTCGAATATTTAAATTTTGACAACCGCCCGCGTTGCAACTGCTTTTAAACTGCGCTGCTTTCAGTGTGCCTCAGCGGCGCTGCAACTGACCCGCACTGCTTCTGACCTGTGTTTGGTCTGTGGAAGCCTTAAGTGGCAGCTGATGAATGGCTTAACCTCTGCAGTACTGCCGGCCCGCAGCCGAGTTCCAGCTTAAGTCGGTGAGCCGCTGCGGCCCCCACCTCAAGTATAAGAACCCGACGGAGCGCGACACGTGCCCCCCGCTGCCTAAAGACCGCCTGTTCTATACGCGCACCTTTAAAATTCGTCTTACTTGGCTTCACGGTCTACATTAAAGGCTTGGGCAGATCAAACGCGGGGCAGTAGCAGCGCAGTTTGAATGCGGGCCCGCGCAAGTTGTAATACAAGAAACTCTTTGAAGTGTGTCACACCAAATTTGAACGCGGGCCCGCGCTCCAACCGCGCCGCACTGCAACTGCCGAACGACAAACGAGGCGGCGCGGGTGCGGGACAGTAGCGGCGCGAACGCGGGCCCGCGCTGCTGTATTACTATGGCGGCCATATTAGCATGATACACCGGACGCAGGGCGCGAGCAGCGCGTTGAAAGCGGTTTTCGAATATTTAAATTTTGACAACCGCCCGCATTGCAACTGCTTTGAAACTGCGCTGCGGCACACTGAACCTCAGCCGCGCTGCAACTGACCCGCACTGCTTCTGACCCGCGTTTGGTCTGTGGAAGCCTTAAGTGGCAGCTGATGATTGGCTTAACCTCTGCAGTACTGCCGGCCCGCAGCCGAGTTCCAGCTTAAGTCGGTGAGCCGTTGCGGCCCGCACCTCAAGTATAAGAACCCGACGGAGCGCGACACGTGCCCCGCGCCGCCGCCGCCGCCGCCAAAGCCGCCCAAAGACGACCGTTTGTTCTGGGGCGCGCTTACTATGCTGGTTTTGGCGGGAGGGTTCGCTTTCTACGCCAAGTAAGTGCGTTTGTGGTATAATTGTAGGTGTTCTTGGTAATCAGTGGGTATTAGATGAATAAAGGGGTCTAGCTGTTGATGTTGGACGTAAGCAAGCGTTGTTGTCTTTTCTCAGTGTTGTCTTATGGTTCTATTTTTCTCCAGATCTCATAAAATCATTTTGAAAGCCATCGCCCATCTGACATCACTGTCGAGCTGTTATGTTCGTCGTCTTACACTAGAATTTCCACACATCTGCCCCCCTAGACAAGTTGCACTTTTTGATCGAATCCGTCAAAACTTACGACAAAAAAAATGCCTTTTGACCATTTTTCGACTGGTTTGCTATTATAATATTATGTACTTTGTCTAGAGCCACTGTTTAGATTTAGTACCAGAACATTAATTTATTTTTACGATTGTTGATAACTTAGAAAACCGCAATCGAAAGTTAGCACCATCAATCCCTAATTTTTAAGTGACCCCTATAGTAACACAGGTAATTTTGTTTTCAAAGGGGTCACTTAAAATTAGGGATTGATGGTGAAAACGGGCATTAGACATTTCAAGATCTTCTCCTTTGTGAGGTATAAAAATCTCAATGGAAAGAAGAATTCTTCTTTTGAATTTGTCCCAATATCCCCATTTAGTTTGCTCACATGGCCGAGAATCCTTTGCTTTCAGACAGTCGCCCGAAGTCCGTGACTGGCTCACGCTCCACGCTCCATGGTTCGACGACTTCATAGCCATAGCCTATGAGGAGAACATGACCTACAAGGAGTTTGCTGAACAGTGCGTTGATGATCTGAAGAAGTACATCAACGATTACTCCGAAGATAGGAAGCCTAAGCAGTGTTCTTTGGATGGGGATATCAAGTCTGTTGAAGGTATATTTTGAAAGACTTCTTTATTAAAACCGCTACCAACCGGTTATTATGGAATTCATTGGAGGAGGCTTATGTTCAGCAGTGAACGTCATAAATTATGGCTGAAATGATGATGATGACGATTCGAATTAGGCAGACCGAAGGAACTCCTCTGGTTAATTTCTTTGCGGGACCAATGACGGTTTAGCTTCCCCTGGGACAAGTTTGACCTTCACATGGTTGTGGTTTTATTGGCGGTTAAGCTGTAGATCCTGGCTACACAGGAAATGCATCGGTGAAAACGAGAGGTGTAAATAGTCCTGTAAAGACCAAAGAAATGAACAAAATTTTCAGAATCTTGTGACAAAACGATCCTTGATAACGCGGTACTTAAACGTGATACAATAACAGAATTATGTTCATTTCAGCTGCTCCACCACCACCACCTAAAGATGAAGGTGAGTTGAGAAGCTTTTTTTATTAATAAATAGCAATAAGTAGGTACTGCAACCAGCACTTTTTTGGATGTTCCCTTGCTAAAGAGATGAATACAATATTGAGCGTGGTAGAGATTTGAAGAAGTTTCTAACGAAGTTTGAGATAAAAGCAGACTTAACCGTACATTTATCATCACAGGGAGTGATGAGAAACCAAAATGCGAGGTTCTACCACCTCCAGTGATCACGAAGGGAATTTGCGAGATCGAGGAGTGCATAAAAGATCTTGGAGAGGCCGTCATCAACAACTACATCACTGCTAAGGACGCTTGCAATTATTATAACACGGTAAGCGTCAATTAAAATCTAGATATATCTAAGTACGAGTAGAGTTAGGAATTCATGTTTTTTTTTAGGAAAATATTGGAGCTTTGGTTTGGAACTTCAACGCTGAACTACTACTGCTAACGTAGCTGAAAACGGTTTGTTTTTACTTGATTCACAGACTACTTTGTATGCTCAACTCTAGCGGTAGTCTAATAACAGAATTTTGAAATTCCATTAGTTCTTTAAGACATCATAAATAAATGGAGGATATTGTTTTATAGCTGTATGCCTAATCGAATTTTTGAAGTTACTAAAAGTAGGTAAAATCAAAAGATAGGAAGATAACCGATGTGAGACTTGGGTATTGACAAAGTTGTTGTCATTTCAGCTGGTAGAAGATACCATGGTGAATTTCTGTATGACAAAACTGAAAGAAATACATGGCGCAAAAGCCGAACGCCTGGATTTGGTTCAACAATCATCGGACAATATTTGCGATGCTACGACCAAGATGGGTAAACATTTTTTATCGTATCAAGTTCGGTAGAGTTCTTCTGTCTTCCAGTTAGATCAGTTATTCTTCTGTTACTTTTACGTGACTAGACTGACTGCTAAAGCTTGTACAACTACTTACGATTTATTAAATACCGAACAAAATATTAAACTGAATGGGCTAGCTCAACGACCGGTCATACGCCGCCCGCATCTAAACATTGCGCGACCTTCACCAGATCGTCGGTTCAATTAGTGGGGGGCCTGCCCACACTACGTCATCCGGCCCGTGGTCGCTACTTGAGAGCTTTTCTGCCCTAGCGCCAGCTATGTGCCCCGCCCACTGCCACTTGATTTTAGCAATTCTGCAGGCTATGTCAGTTTCTTCGGTTCCCCTGCGGATCTCCTCATTTCTGTTTCTATCACGAACACTGATAGGCTAAGAGCTAGTGAACGCCAGACCTACGTCATTTTGTAAAAGCTGAAAGTTTGTCAGCGTATGCTCCCAATATAGGATAGAATGTTGGTAAATCATGAAGTTTTGTCATCGTGGCTTTGGCAGCTATCCTAAAAAAACTGTCTATGACGGTAGACAGGGCCACATCTCTTACAAACAGCTATCTTGTAGACGAGCTATCCCGCTACCTGGAGTGCGGTGTGCAAGCGCCCAAGGAGCACATCAACGCGGTCAGAGGCTTGTTAACAGACCTCCGCGATAAGATCACGGCGGCCCGCATGCAGTACCAGTGGGAGAACGACAAGTCGGTGGCGTTGGATGCGCAAGTTGACAAGGTTTGGTACTTTCGGATATAAGTAGTAGATTTGTGTAAACTAGAAAAAGTAGGTCTGTTAACAATTTTAAATCCAAACAATAACCAACAATGGAACGAACTTGGCCTTACGATTCTTATGGGCATTTCTACTGTACGGTGTATTTTTTCTCAATTCGGTGCTAAAATTTATATTTAGTTTTTTCGGAAGTTTCAATACAAAAAAATAAATGTTACTCCATTCTGAATGTAAAAATAGCATTGTCACTAAATATTGTGAAGTGGTTTATGAGAAATGTTAAGCATCGAATTGAGAGAGCACCGAATTGAGAAAATGAATCACGGAATTGAGAAATGAATCTCCAAATATAAAAATCGCTCCGCAAACTTAGAATTCATGACGTTATGAAGAAATACCAATGTATTTCAATAATTAATATAATAAATACTTAAAACGTTTTGATATCTGATTGCTGGTCTATTAGTTAGATGGTTCATTTTAGGTTTATGTGTCTGAAATACCAATGGAATAAAACAAAAATCCTAATCAATATGTTAATAAGGAACTATAATAAATTCTTAATTTTTATATATTATTTTAATTTTATTTAAATAAAACAAATAAATACATAATACAGGGTCTCTTTGTTTATTTATTCTTAACCTTAAACATAAAACAAATATTGCAAAACACAAGAGCTAGATTGACCTGACACTATACCGAAGATATTATATCGGACGTCAGTTTGTACACAATTAAAATGGCACTCAAATATCTGAAATACAACAAGGCACAAGGTGTTACGGTATTATAGCTGAGCTTTGCCGGTACTAAAGGCTCTACAGAAGCAGTTCAATTCCGTCATTCTCGAAGAAAAAACGCCTCCGGCATGGCACAGAAGTGTGGTGATAGCATTATAGACTCATCTCACTTATGAGGCGTGTTTACAAGCTGTTTTCGAGAGTCTTTACGAATCATCTCGCTCGCAGACTCGACGACTTCCAGTCTTCCGAACAAGCTTGTTTCCGAAAAGGCTTTAGTATTATGATACACACACAGGTACGCTACGGCAGATTATACAGAAGACCAAGGAGTCGCGTATCGGGGATGATATCGGAGTCATGGCCTCCGTAGAGCCTTTCAACAAGTGGGTCTCAAAATGAACATGGACAAGGACAAGACAAAAATCATGTCAAATGTCCGTGTTGCACCCACTACTCTGAAGGTTGGAGACTACACTCGAAGTTGTTGACAATTGTGTATACCTGGGACAAGAGTCCAGATAGTTAGGTCCAACTTTGAGAAAGAGGTCTATCGCTGAATTCAACTCAGATAAGCATCGATCGAGAAGCTTCGCTATTACGTCTGAAATACCGCAGCGTCTTAAGACAAAAGTCTTCTACCAGTGTGTGTTGCCAGTGATGGTGTATGGATGTGAAACTTGGTCGCTTACTATGAGCCTAATAAGAATCAGAAATGTGAATATCGGCAAGAGAACCAAAGTGACCGGCATAGCCCGTAAAATTGCATAAATCGAGTAGCAGTGGGCGGGGCACATAGCTCGTACAGATAATGTCTGTTGGGACTGAAAAGTTTTCGAGTGGAAACCACGGGCAAGTGAGCAGGCCCCCACTAGGTAGACCGACGATCTGGTGAAGGTCGAGGGAAGAACCTGGAAGAATTATTTTAATAAGATAGCAATAACAGTGTATTTTTTTTAATTAAACCTCAAAAAATTAGTTTTATTGTCTTCTGTCCAATGACTGGTACGGTCCAATGATTGGTAGTTCACCCTATTATTATGCTCTATTGATTTCATTATTATTTTAAGCTACACAAACAATTTATAGCACAATAAAAGTATCTATTTTCATTTAATATCAATTCGGTGTACGTGGTTTCTCAATTCGATGCCCCATATTCCGCGGAATTGAGATCCACGGAATTGAGGAAAAGTCACATTTCATCAAATTACTCGAAAATATTATAAATTACAACGATTTCTACCAAACGTAATGGCAGATATCAGTTAAATACTTAATAAATTCAGCAGTAATCTCATTAAATACTTCATGAACATTATTAATGTCGCACACCAGTTTGAGAAATGACCAGTGACCAAAAATTCTGAGTGATTTCAAACCTCTGAAAAATGCTCCTCAAAGCGACTGATCCCTCTTTTATACTGCTCGACCACTCGAGTGCAACTGCTAGTTTATGGGAATAAGGCGTGGGTGTTCGNTGTATAATATTCAATTTAATACATTAATATAATTTACATTTTACATTTAGGTAGGTAGTAATATTCAATTTAAAAGGAACTTCTATGTTCTGGTTAATTTCGTTGCGGGTCCAATGGCAGTTTAATTTTCCCCCGGGACAAACGTGACCTTCACTGGTTGTGTTTTTATTAGCAGTCAAACTGTAGATCCTGGTACACAGGTGATGCAGATGTGGGAACGAGAGGTGGGAACAGTCCTGTAAAGACCAAAAAACGAACAACATGTTCAGAATCTTGTGACAAAACGATCCTTGATAACGTGGTACTTAAACGTGATACAATAATAGAATTATGTTAATTTCAGCTGCTCCACCACCACCACCTAAAGATGAAGGTAAGTAATATGCTTTCATTAAATAGCAATAAGCAAACAGTAGGTAGGTAACAGGTATTTTTTGGTAGTTTCCTCCCAAGAGTTGAATTGATTGTGGTAGAGACTTAGATACGCCGCAGACTTCAGACTTATAGTCGGCCGATAATTGGACCGACTTACAATTTGTACGAAGAATCGGCCGATACCAAATCGATGCAGTGTGCGCACTTCGATACATATGTTCTTACTGATCAAAAGCTCGACCCAACTATCGGCCATCTAAAAGTATGTGGTCTGCGGGGTAGATTAGAAATTACTAATAAGTTTGAGATAAAAGCAGACTTAACCATACATTTATCATCACAGGGAGTGATGAGAAACCAAAATGCGAGGTTCTACCACCTCCAGTGATCACGAAGGGAATTTGCGAGATCGAGGAGTGCATAAAAGATCTTGGAGAGGCCGTCATCAACAACTACATCACTGCTAAGGACGCTTGCAATTATTATAACACGGTATGTGTCAATTAAATCCTAGATATTATATCTAAAAGTAGAGGAGTTAGGACTTCTCATGTTTTTTTCTAGAAACTATTGAGACTTTGGTTTGGAACTTCAACGCTGAATACTACTGCTAACGTAGCTGAAAACGGTTTGATTTTACTTGATTCAGGGGCTACTTGTCTTTTGCTATTGTGTTCTCAACTCCACTGGTAAGTATAGTCAAATAACAGAATGCTGAAATTACGTTAGTTAAAAGGCACAGCGATAAGCGGTATGCTTTAACTTCTAAAATTTCAAAAGTCTGCTGGAGCAAAATCAAATCAATTGATTTGAGACTTGGGTTGGGTATTGACATGAATTGAATGGCTTTTCAGCTGGTAGAAGATACCATGGTGAATTTCTGTATGACAAAACTTAAAGAAATACATGGCGCAAAAGCCGAACGTCTGGATTTGGTTCAACAATCATCGGACAATATTTGCGATGCTACGACGAAGATGGGTAAATATTTTTATTGTATAAAGTTTGATAGAGTTATCTTTCAGTTAGATCAGTTATTTTCTGTTACTTTTACGTGACTAGACTGACTACTAAAGCTTGTGCAACTTACTTGCGATTATTTATTAAATACTGAATGATATAATAAACTGAATCGGCTAGCTCAACGACCGGTCCTACGCCGCGCATCCAGGAACATCCCGCGACCTTCAACAGATCGTCGGTCCACCTAGTGGGGGGCCTGCCCACACTACGTCATCCGGCCCATGGTCGCTACTCTAAAACTTTTCTGCCCCAGCGGCCCTCAGCTCTGCGAGCTATGTGCCCCGCCCACTGCCACTTGATTTTATCAATTCTGCGGGCTATGTCAGTCTCTTTGGTTCCTATGCGGATCTCCTCATTTCTGTTTCGATCACGAACACTGACGGTAGGCAGGGAATTCCACTTCTCCTGCTTACAAACAGCTATAGTCTGGTCCGGGAGCACGTAGAATTTTGTCCAATGACCCCAAGTTACCCATCCTTATCGCTCGCGTGTAATTATGTTGCTGTCGCGCTCGCACACTCACTGCGGGCGGCCGTCCCACAGTCGCGACAGCAATATAATTACGCGCGAGCGATAAGGATGGGTAGCTTGGGGTCATTGGACAAAATTCTACGTGCTCCCGGACCAGACTATATCTTGTAGATGAGTTATCCCGCTACCTGGAGTGCGGTGTGCAAGCGCCCAAGGAGCACATCAACGCGGTCAGAGGCTTGATAACAGACCTCCGCGATAAGATAACGGCGGCCCGCATGCAGTACCAATGGGAGAACGACAAGTCGGTGGCGTTGGATGCGCAAGTTGACAAGGTTTGGTACTCTATATTGACTCTGATATGAGTAGTAGATTTGTGGAAACCACTACATTAAAAATACCTACATGTAAACAAAAATCTGAGAAGTACCAAAAACCAATACTGCGAATGCTTCAGTCAGTTCAGTCTTCAGTAGGTTTTCTTATTATGATTCTGGCCTACCTCATTTTATTTCTCCTCCTCTACCTATTATATTCTTTCGCAAACTAGTGTTTGCAAATACTCAGTCCAGATTTTACGACAGTATTTTTGATTGTAAGGCGTGCGAAGATGGCGTCGCAAAAGTATTGACTGGTTTCTTTCAAGGTCGAAGAGCTAGTGACCAAGTACACCGATGAGAACCAGACCTTGTTCTCCGGACTGCGATACGACCACAAGAAGCCGGTGCTACAGGGTGACCCGGATCTACTGTTGTACCACACTTTTAGATATGTGAGTACATGTATGGTTTTGAAGTAAGTCAGAGGTCGCTTATTCTTACAGAGCGAGCCACAGTTTGGAGCAGAGACGCGAAAGAACGTCTGTCGTCTCTAGCGTGTACCTACAATAACTCGCAGTTCCGTCCCAAAGACCTTGGAGGACACCCCAAAATTTTCTTGAGTAGGCCCATTCAGATTCAAATTCAAATTCAAATGCATTTTGCAATGCGAACTCTACATAGTCCACTAGTCTCTCCGGAGTCCGGACTAGTGTAATGTAACTTTCTTTCGCATAGCACACTGCGTAGTGCTTGCGTTTCTGAACACCATTTGTTATGAAGCGATGTAGGAAGAGTTTTTATTCATTATTTCATAAAGTTTTCATGATTTTAGGCGACAAAACTGCAAGTCGAGCTTTGCGAAGCGTCAGCGGGCATGACTGAGAGAATCAATCGAGGGCTTGAAAGTAAGTAAAAAGTCCAAAGTTAACTAGGTAGTTTCATTTTGTTTCTAGCAAGGATTTAATAGAGTTTGGATTGTTTACTGTTATAAAAGATGTAATCTACCCTTTTAGCGCTACCACAGACTGAGAAAGACTTGAAAAATAGAAATTACGCGATACAGGCCGAATACAAAAAGAGGAAGTATGAGTTGGACAGGGAATATAGGAAACGGGTAAGTTTACCTAGATTTAATTCAAGACAAAGTAAAATATTAACTAAACGTGAGTTCTTACCCTGTAGGCTGATGACCAAAGAGCCAATAACGATAAGACTCTGAAAGACGCTTTGAAGAAGCAGCTGGAGAGACACGAAGAGCAATTGCAGATAAAGTTGGCGCAGAAGGAGAAAGAGGTAGGTACCTAGGTATACCTTTTCTAGATCTTCAGATCCAGAAAACAAATATAATGTAAATGTTACCTACATCATTTTAATCTAGAATTTTAATAATTTGAGCTATCTAACCTATGACCAGTCTGGCCAGAAGTAGGTCGAATCCTCAATTTGCATTATCATCTTTAAAATCTTTATTTTAACTAGACGGAAAATTTCAGTCAAGGCCTGAGGTATGTGAGCGGCATGGGAGGTTGCTTTTGTGACGGTTATACGTCAGCGAGACTTCAGATTTGTATATCCTGTCATGTCATAAATGTCAATGTCACCCTTCCCGTGCCATACCTCGGGCACTGACCACCGGTGACCTTGTGTATTTGAGTCTATTTGCACATTTTGTAGACAACAATAAAACTGAACAAGATGGTAGCAGAGAAAGTGGCAGCTGAGAAGAAGATATTCGCGAACCAACTCGCTGAAATGGCGGCCAAGCTGAAGATCGTTGAAGACAAATTGAATGGTTTGATTTCATATTGTATTTGGAAACGTAGAGTAATATACCAGTACAGGAGTAGAATAAATATTAACAGTTAGGTACTTTATGTCCATACTTTAGACCATTTCCAAGCTTACTTGAGACACGCCCCCTTTCGATCATACACAAAATTCCGCGCCTATCCTCCTCCAGTCAAGATTATTTATTGGTCGTATCGAGCAGTCTGGAATGCATTCTCTCAGAGGTCGCAGGTTTTTTATTTATACTTAAGTACACAGATGGCCCGTGCCCCCTTTAAAGGTCTTTGCGCCCACTTTGGGAACCAATGCTTTAGACAGAGGTCTAACTAAAGGAAACCTAGGTGGTAAACTTCAGTGTATACGTACAAAGTCAATTAATTTACAATGAGACTCTACAGTAGTTCAAAGTACTTATACACTTTGTTGCAGAAGTAATAACCCATGAAGCTTTTCTACAAAATCATTAATAACATATTATTAACGTTTTTCTCAAAAATCATTCAGCAAGACTGAAAGCAGAGAGAGAAACGCGCCGCTCGCAGCAACTATGGGAAGCCGGTGCGTCTCTACTCGCAGCTACCAAGAAAGGAGACAAGGTCATCAGGGTTGACAAGGAGCTGAAGGCAATCGAGAACGCTTCAGGTAACCTTAACTTCGAACTCCTCCTATTCTTCTTCTTGTTGTGTCGACAACAAACCTACACAGTTTCTTTCAGCCCAAAACTCCGTCACCAGAGTGATGTTGTCAGTAGCCTGAATTAAATCTTTTTGCGTGCAGTTGTTTGGGCACGCAGGGCACGACATCATGTGCTTCGTCGACTGGGGAACAAAACCATACTTATTGCACTCCAAATTCTCCTCCTATGTTCTTCTGATTAAATTCGTTCCGGGTCCAATGACAGTTTAACTTTCCCCGGGATAAACTTGGCATTGAATAGTTAGGTTTTTATTGGCGGTCAAGCTGTAGATCCTGGCTACACAGGAGTTGCAGCGATGGGAACGAAAGGTGGGAATAGTCCCGTGTTCAGGTAAGCGTAGCTGAAATAACTGGGTCCTGGTAAAGACGATTTTAACGTAAGGATGTTGGCACAATAAGCTAAAAACTGTGAAATTGTCCGAACTTCATATCAGCAGCAATTCATTCAGAAATATGGCTGGCAGCCTTTGGAAGAAAATAGCTGAGGAACATGCTCAGTTAGCCATTATTCTGTTCTACTTTGTATTGAGTTTTTCTTGCGCTGATTCTTCTCATCACTGACAGACATAATTTTCCCAAAGCAGTGGCGTAGTGTGGACTACGCCACTAGGTGGACCGACAATCTGGTGAAGGTTGATGCGGGCAGCGTAGCCGTAGGACCGGTCGTCATGGAAACCCTAAACCAAGTGGTGGTGGCTTTTAAAAGCCTGATTGCAAAAAGCAAATGAAAAAGGCTGTATGTAACATTTTACAGGCGATGACGACAAATTGGTCAAGACAGTCCTCAAAGCGATACCGGAGTCGGTGCGCACCAATGGCATAGTGCCAGAGAGCGTTCTGCGAGAGAGGTACCATAGAGTAAGTATTTACAACGTTGTCTATTGATAACTCTATCACAAACTTAATGAAATTGAAATCGCGGATCATATTGTGTGTGAATGATCTTAAAATTGATTATCTAAGGCGAATTTGATTGAAGGCTTGGGCAGATCAAACGCTTGGCAGTAGTAGCGCAGTTTCGCAGACGCGTTGTCAGTGTGTTGTGCCGCGCGTGTTTTCTATACAAACTGAGGCACTTGCATACAATGATTAAATCTGTCGTCCCGCGTACTGCGGCGGAGCGCGGCGCAGTGTGATAATCGCCTTTGAATGCGGGCCCGCGCAAGTTGTAATACAAGAAACACTTTGAAGTGAGTCACACCAAATTTAAACGCGGCCCCGCGCTGCAACTGACCCGCACTGCTTCTGACCCGCGTTTGGTCTGTGAAAGCCTTGATACTCAAGTAAATAGTCGAATCATAAAGTTTTTTTTGCCCTTCATTCAGCATGTATAAAATTCTGAAATGAACGTAAACCTCCATCATCACACTCTTGGGAGATTGGTAGTCGTCATGTTAGGAAAGCCGTTTACAAAAGCTTTAAAATTTGTTTAGGAATTCATCATTATTTGGTTGGTTTTCGATATACAAACTGTCTCTATCTGATAGAGCTTTTGACGATAAGGGTTATAATCGCTAATAATAGCCGAGAAGTTGTACGTGGTGACAGATGGAGAAGGCGGCGCTGAGGGTGGCCTTGGTGGAGCAGGACGGGGGGCCGCTGCCGATCTACTTCCTGTCCTGGCTGCAATCCATGATGCTCTTTATGAAGGTACGTCGGTAACACGACTGTTCAAACCCCAAGACAACTATTACAACTTGACCTTGATAACTCAACCAGGACAATTTGAACTTGAAAACTCGAGCTGCCTGCAGCTGCCAGTTACCTTTTTGTTACTTTATTGTCGTAGTCGAATTGTCAGATGGTCTAGTTCATCATCATGATCATTTCAGTTAGGACGTCCACTGCTGAACACAGGCCTCCCCCAATAACTTCCACATCGCACGGTTGGTAGCTGCCTGCTTCCAGTGACCTTAGTTCTTTTACGGATCTCCTCATTTCTGATTTTATCTCGTAAAGAAACACCGAGCGTTAGCCCTTCATCATGTAATCATGTTTGTTATATCTTTCTCAGCTATCATGCATTCCTCAAGCCGAACAAGATAAATTACCACAGGAGCCGTTCCAAGGTCTAGACACGTTTGACTTACTGCGGAGAGCTAGGTCAGTAAATTTTCCAATGATGCCAAATCATAAAAAAATAGAGTCTGGATTAAAATCATGAAGCCTTTTCAATACCGTATCGCAGGACTGGGATAGATATAGTCTTAGAAAGTTGTAGTTTCCCTGACAGAAGTTCGTAACCTATTCGAGACTATCAGCGATTGGCCAAATGTCATGTACCTTTCAGATTCTGGATAGAACGGGGTAACTTAGCGGCTGCACTGCGCTATGTCAGCTCACTAGAGGGCGCGTCTAGACTAGCAGCGTCCACCTGGTTCGACGCCGCACGTTCACACCTGGAGACCAGGCAAGCGGCCGAGGCGGTGTTGGCCCACGCCGCTGCATTGGGCCTGCAGTATATTTAGACGACCTGTTACTACTGTGATGGACCTGTAAGTAGCATTGGACCTTTATTTAGTTGACCTGTTACTATTGTGAGAGATCTGTGGCCTAATTCACGTATTTTGACACAGTCAAAATCTCGCTGACGTTCAAAAGTCGTCCCATTGAAAAACAGTTCTAAATACGTATTCACAAGGGTCATTTCGATAAAACGATTACTCGATAGTATCGCAGCTCAGCGATTTGTTGTCGTTAAAGTTTTGTTATGTGAATAAGGCTACTGTAAGTGTAACCTACCTGTGGGTTTGTGACCTTTTTTAGATTTGTGTATTTCAAGTTATCTGTTTCTTAGATTATAATAAAATGCGTAATAAGTTTATTAATTTGTCATTTTATTAACATTAACATTGTATATTTTGTTACAGTTGCGTAATAATATGGACGTCCAAAGTTTCCTTGCTTGTAAACGTTGTAAATAAATAATTTTGATATCTTGTAAATTGACTAAACTTCGCATTTTGTAAAACAAATTAAAAGTTGAGAATATATTGTTACAATCGTACTCAAGTATTTTATTACCAATTTTTCTCATCACCTCGTGCAAAAAAGTGTTGATGATGAAGAAATTCTAGCAAAAACGTAGGTAGTACACTTAACAAAGCAATTTAATCGTTTTTGGACCTTACCACGAGACAATAAAGTTTTAAAACTATAGAAGTTAAGCAATTAGAAATGTTAAATTCCACTATAACTGTCTTATAAATCATACTAATGTTTCATGCTTCATACTCAACTAGTTAAGAACGGAGACGCGCTTGATTGGGCCTCATTGAATGTACCTAGTTGAAATGTGTTTTACCGTTTTATGATGAGTTACTATTTTCAGCCTTGGTGATGAATTATTTCGAATTTGGTTAAGTTCTGAATTCACTAGTTCTACTACTACTTTTTAAGAATTTCTCGCGCGCACTTCATACAAGAATCAAGCATTTTCTATATACCTACAATTAAAATGGCACATTTTCATCATGAATTGTTTCAACTGATAGAAATAGTTAATCTACTGTAAAATTTCGCTATGTCGTCACTTATTACGTTATCCTACTTATTTTTCTGTCTAAATACTCATTCTGGTTTTAGATTGACTATTTCGTTTAGGTATTTGTTTGCCTATCAAAGTTATTTCAAAATGTAACAAACCATTTTACTAATTTAGTGCACAAAATGTAGGTTACAAACGTTAGGCAATAGACTTCGCTTGGACTGCCACAGGGTAGTCCATTCGGCCCTTCCACTAACATCTGATAAAACCAATGGTTTCCTAAGCGAACCTAAAGTTGATTTATTGGCACATTGGGAAATAATTATTCCTTTCACTTAATACAATCACTAATGGGATTGACTAGATTATTATAAGAACGCCAAAAACAGGTATTACACCACACAAAACAGAAACATAATAAATACCAAACGGCTCAATTTATTTAGGTAGACTTATGCTAGGAAGCTATATCTCCCAGACAACCGCAGGTAAATCATATTATCTCATGTAAAATGACCAAAAAAGTACTCCGATGTTTCCCAACATAAGACATATTACCAACCTGTAGATTTTTCTCGATCACACTAGTTATACTCCAGTGAGTACATAGTTCAAGTGAATGTTATGTGTGATGATAGTTCTAGCGTGACTCTACATAATACACGTAGCAAGTAGGTATCACTTACAGAGCACTGGCCCTCGTTCCTACTGTCAAAGGAAAAGAGGCCTACTTTTGCTGTATAAAAAATTGTTTCACTACCCTACGGTTTACGGGACTATTCCCATCTCTCGTTCCCACCGCTGCAACTCCTGTGTAGCCAGGATCTATACAGCTTGACCGCCAATAAAAACCCAACCCTACCCTACGGCTTATCTACTTTTTTATTAAACCTTCGTTTAGTCGCCTGTCATCCGCTTTGTTCTGGAGGGAAGTTGAACCATAATCCTATAGTCTTCTGATTACTTTCGTAGCAGGTTCAATTACAGTTTAATTTTCCCCCAGGACAAACTTGACCTTCATTGGTTGGGTTTTTGTGGCGGTCAAGCTGTAGATCCTGGCTACACAGGAGTTGCAGTGGTGGGAACGAGAGGTGGGAATAGTCCCGTTTTCAGTCTTTGCCGTTCACACGCTGCGGCACATTTGCCGCAAAGTATGTCAAAGACAAAACTTACAAAACGAAGGAAGTGTGATAACATTGGTTGGATATTGGATACCGTTCGTGACCGGATACTGAAAAAACTGAAGGACCATGAATTAAGTGGCGCAAGTATTGTAGGCCGAGGGCTGGGAAATATTTTGTTCACATCATTTTATCATCACCATGTTTGGTATTCGCTTGAGTGAGTATACACAATAGAATAATCAATTTGTTAATGGAGAGATAACATTGACTGTCCACTAATGAAGTAATACTATAACAATAATATTCTCGTGCAGACAAAGCCCCATTGTTAAAACATGAAATTGATGATAATATTTTGTGTACTTCTTTTCTCGGTTAAAAATAGGTTTATAAATATGCAATTTAGAAATGTATTTATTTTGAATAAACCGCCATTAAACCCATCTAAAAATCATGTTTGTAAATAATTGATTTGTAAATGTTAATAAATTAATTAAATTCATATCGTAATTACGGTAAAAACAGTAAACGTAACAGACCGCGCCGCTATGCGTGATGGGCAATGGCCTCAATAAAGAAATAGTAATTTCACACTAATAGAAAATATCGTTTTCATCATGTGGCAATTTTTTGCATGCTTAGGTATCTATTAAAAGTTAATACCTATGCCTCTAGACTAGATGATGTAATAATTGGGTGTAATTCTTGATCTATTTTCATACGTAAAGTTGGAGAAAGTAGAGTCCTAAAAAGAAATTGGAAGAATATTTTAAAGATTAACTTGACATATAGAACCGGCGCAATTTCCAAAGAAGTTTTTGGTTTGGCGGTGTTGATTATTCTTTGCACCATATCCCCTAGGCTACTCCTACAAGCAACAC
The DNA here is from genome assembly GCF_004193835.3 of Ostrinia furnacalis. NCBI lineage: Eukaryota > Metazoa > Arthropoda > Insecta > Lepidoptera > Crambidae > Ostrinia > Ostrinia furnacalis. Next base: position 27,118 of record NW_021131402.1, on the reverse strand, counting down.
CGACATAGGACTGTGTTGGCCTAATATAAAACTGACTTAGGCAATGTCCTGCTCAGTGCGTTACGCTCTAGCTTCCTTTAGACAGGACCGGTCGGTTTTATTGTCATATATTTATTAATTAATATAGTTAGCTAGTTATCCAACCAACCTCTTTCAGTCTAGCGTTGGATGGCGGTGGATATTCATACCAATTCCGTTTCAGTGATTTGTGGAAGTGCGACAAGTTTATTTAAAATCGCGTGCTATACTCGTGTTGNAGTGAACATTCTTCATTAATGACGATGATGATTAAAAGATAAGCTTTCGATGAAGAAAAGTGGTCATTTTTTACGAATAATTTTCGCATGTTAAGTATAATTATTATAAGCAGGAAAGCGCTGGACACAGGCCGCCGCTACCAACCGGGCAACATGGAAAGCATTGAGGACGCCTATATTCAGCAGTGGACGTCCTATGGCTGAGATGATGATGACGATGATGATGAAGTATAATGTTTGTTTTATCGTTCCCAGTTATCATGCATTCCTCAAGCCGAACAAGATAAATTACCACAGGAGCCGTTCCAAGGTCTAGACACGTTTGACTTACTGCGGAGAGCTAGGTCAGTAAATTTTCCAATGATGCCAAATCATAAAAAAATAGAGTCTGGATTAAAATCATGAAGCCATTTCAATACCGTATCGCAGGACTTGGATAGATATAGTCTTAGAAAGTTGTAGTTTCCCTGACAGAAGTTCGTAATAAGCTATTAAAGACCATAAGCGATTGGCCAAATGTCATATACCTTTCAGATTCTGGATAGAACGGGGTAACTTAGCGGCTGCACTGCGCTACGTTAGTTCACTAGAGGGCGCGTCTCGACTGGCAGCGTCCACGTGGTTCGATGCCGCACGTTCACATCTGGAGACCAGGCAAGCGGCCGAGGCGGTGTTGGCCCACGCCGCTGCATTGGGCCTGCAGTATATTTAGACGACCTGTTACTACTGTGATGGACCTGTAAGTAGCATTGGACTTTTATTTAGTTGACCTGTTAGTTACTATTGTAAGATACTTGTGTATACATATTGGGCCTGCAGTTTAAATGCATTTTGACAACCTGTTAGCATTGCATTGTAGCCGATCTGTAGGTTTGTTACCTGTTGTTTTTTTATTTGTGTATTTCAAGTTGTCTCCTTAGATTATAATGAAATTCGTAATAACTTTATTAATTTGTCATTTTATTAACATTAACATTGTATATTTTGTTACAGTTGCGTAATAAGGACGTCCAAAGTTTCCTTGCTTGTAAACGTTGTAAAAAATAATTTTGATATCTTGTAAATTGACTAAACTTCGCATTTTGTAAAACAAATTAAAAGTTGAAAATATATTGTTGCAATCGTACCTACTCAAGCGTTTTATTATCAACTTTACTGATCACCTCGTACAAAAAAGTGTTAATTATGAAAAAGTTCTAGCAAAAACGTACACTTTAATAACAAACAAAGCAATTTCATCGTTTTTGGACCTTACCACGAGACAATAAGGTTTTAAAACTATAGAAGTTAAGCAATTAGAAATGTTAAATTCCACTATAAATGTCTTATAAATCATACTAATGTTTCATGCTTCATACTCAACTAGTTAAGAACGGAGACGCGCTTGATTGGGCCTCATTGAATCTACCTACACAGAATAATAACAAGGTACCTAGTTGAAAGGTGTTTTTACCGTTTTATGATGAGTTACTATTTTCAGCCTTGGCGATGAATTATTTCGAATTTGGTTTAGTTCTAAAGTTACTAGTTCTAAGGTACTACTACCTACTACTTTTTAAGAATTTCTCGCGCGCACTGTATACAAGAATCGAGCATTTTTATCATGAATGGTTTTAAGTGATAGAAATAAGAAAGAAAGAAAGAAAGAAAAAATGTTTATTCAGTATCATCGACAATACACTAGTTAAATAGTTAATCTACAAACAAAAGTTTTTTTAAATTACTATCTGTCTACAGAGGCATAGTCCGTACTCTTGTCTTACTATCTTACTAATATTATAAATGCAAAATTTTGGATGTCTGGATGTCTGTATGTTTGTTACTCTTTCACGCAAAAACTACTGAACGGATTTTGATGAAACTTTACAGTATTATTGTTTATAACCCAGAATAACATATAGGTTATAATTTATGACGATCTGTGACAGACTAAATTTCACGCGGGTGAAGCCGCGGGCAAAAGCTACTTTGTTTATATTTTTTTATATTATGTAGGTAGTATGTTGCGCTCCGCGTTGTACTCATTTTCCGATCTACATTTTCACTGTGTCGTCACTATAATCTACTTATAGCTACTTATTACTTATTTCATTTTTATGTCTAAAAATACTCACTCTGGTTTTAGATTGACTATTTCGTTAAAAGTATTTGCTAGAGCATGCCTGAGAAAGTCATTTCAAAATGTAACAAACCATTTTGCTGCTTTAGTGCACAAAATGTAGGCTACAAACGTTAGGCAATAGACTTCGCTTGGAGTGCCACAGGGTAGTCCATTCGGCCCTTCCACTAACATCTGATAAAACCAATGGTTTCCTAAGCGAACCTAAACTTAATTTATTGGTACATTGGGAAATAATTATTCCTTTCACCTAATACAATTACTTTAACAGGATTGAGTAGGTTCACAATATTTATTGTAAGAACAACACATAAAAATGACACAAAAGAATTAACAAACCGAACAATTAGCGGGCTTAACGCTAAGAAGGATCTCTTCCAGACAACCCTTTGTACAATTAATAACGCAGATAACTAATTCATATTGTCTCATTTAAAATTATAATAATATACTCGTAAGTAAGGGTTGTTGAGCAAAAAATACCTACGACGTTTCTCAACTATGTAGGGTTTCCAATAACTTACCTATAGATTTTTCTGGATCACACTAGTTATACTTCAGTGAGTAGTTCAAGTGAATGTTATGTGTGATGATAGTTCTAGCGTGACTCTACGTATTACATGTAGCACGTAGGTATCACTTACAAAGGCACTGGCCTGGTCAAAGGAAAAGAGACCTACTTTTTTGTATAAAAAATTGTGTCATTACCCTATGGCTTACGGGACTATTCCCACCTCTCGTTCCCACCGCTGCAACTCCTGTGTAGCCAGGATCTATACAGCTTGACCGCCAATAAAAACCCAACCCTATCCTACGGCTTATCTAGCTTTTTATTAAACATTCGTTTAGTCACCTGTCATCCGCTTTGTTCTGGAGGGAAGAACCACAATCCTATGTCTTCTGATTAATTTCGTAACGGGTCCAATGACAGTTTAATTTTCCCTCAGGACAAACTTGAACTTCACTGGTTGGGTTTTATTGGCGGTCAAGCTGAAGATCCTGGCTACACAGGAGTTGCAGCGGTGGGTACGAGAGGTGGAAATAGTTCGTTACCCACTTTTCAGTCTTTGCCGTTCACACGCTGCGGCACATTTGCCGCAAAGTATGTCAAAGACAAAACTTACAAAACGAAGGAAGTGTGATAACATTGGTTGGATATTGGATACCGTTCGTGACCGGATACTGAAAAAACTGAAGGACCATGAATTAAGTGGCGCAAGTATTGTAGGCCGAGGGCTGGGAAACATTTTGTTCACATGATTTTTTCATCACCATGTTTGGTATTCGCTTGAGTGAGTACCTATACACAATAGAATAATTTAATCAATTCGTTAATGGAGAGATAACATTGACTGTCCGCTAATGAAGTATTAATTCAATTATATTCTCGTGTATTAGGTATTCAAGATAAAGCTCCATTGTTAAAAATATGAAATTGATAATATTTTGTGTAGGCCTACTTCTTTTTTTCTCGATTAAATAGGTTAAATAATGCAATTTATAAATGTATTTATTTTGAATAAACCGCCATTAAACCCGATCTATAAATCATGTTTGTAAATAATTGATTTGTAATGTTAATAAATTCGTTAAATTCATATGTTAATGAATTAATATAGTACGTAATTATAACAGTAAACGTAACAGAACGCGCCGCTATGCGTGATGGGCAATGGCCTCAATAAATAAATAATAATTTCACACTAATAGAAAATATCGTTTTCATCATGTGGCAATTTTTTGCATGCTAAGTAGTTATCTATTAAAAGTTAATTAATACCTATGCCTCTAGATTAGATGATGTAATAATTTGGTGTAATTCTTGATCTATTTTCATACGTAAAGTTGGAGAAAGTAGAGTCCTAAAAAGAAATTGGAAGAATATTTTAAAGATTAACTTGACATATTTTATAGAACCGGCGCAATTTCCACAGAAGTTTTTAGTTTGGTGGTGTTGATTATTCTTTGCACCATATCCCCTAGGCTACTCCTACAAGCAACAACGACATAGGACTGTGTTGGCCTAATATAAAACTGACTTAGGCAATGTCCTGCTCAGTCAGTTACGCTCTAGCTTCCTTTAGACAGGACCGGTCGGTTTTATTGTCATATATTTATTAATTAATATAGTTTGCTAGTTATCGAACGAACCGCTTTCAGTCTAGCGTTGGATGGCGGTGGATATTCATACCAATTCCGTTTCAGTGATTTGTGGAAGTGCGACAAGTTTATTTAAAATCGCGTGTTATACTCGTGTTGGTTGAGTGTGGTCGAATTTTTAAGTCGAGGTTGTCAAGCGTGCAATATCTTGCCTATTCGGCCAGTAACATTTAAACTTAAGAAATAGTATTATTAAACTCACTTTTAGTTATCTTTTGTTGTAGTTTTAAAAAGAAAACTTATTTTTTTTAGTTTTTAGGCTGCTTTTGAATTTAGATCTTACTTTTTCTATCTTCAACAGTGAAAGGGTAGTTCAAAGAGTTAACCAGACCTAGTAGCTTCTTTTCTTTTGATTCGCAATTAACTTAATAGTTTATTTACCAGCTGGAGCTTGTTCTGATAACAACTAATGAGCCTGAAACTAATCCGACCGTTATCTTACATTCAAGCTCGAGTGATATATAATGACGTTTCTAGTACCGATATTAATATGTGTGGTGTGTGTGTTGTACTCTTACTACTTGTGGAAGAAGAGTTGTCCTGACACGGACAACGAACCCCCGAAGTTTCCAGGCGGCCTGCCTATAGTGGGGCATGCGCTACAACTCATAGGAGACAGCAGCCGTAAGTTTTTCTATATTTATTTTCTCTTACTTTTTGTCAAGATTTGAAGGAAAGTTTGTACACTAATTCCTACTAAAGTATCTCTTATTATGCAGTCAATTTGAATGAGTTGTTACATTTTGAGTTTAATTGCTAAAGTTAGGTTTTCGGAAAGTTTAGTTCCAGAGTTAGGTTTTCATAGAGTTACCTACGTTTTCAGAGTTAGGTTTTTGGAAAGATAGGTTTTCCGAAGGTTATTATTAAGACAGTTAGGTTTTCGAAAGTTATAGTTTTTCGAGAAGTTAAATACTGTAATGTATTATTGACACATGGGAAATGTGTCTTCCTTCAGTAAATAATACTTACCTACATTTTCAAGTTTCGCTTTCATTCCTTATTTTGCTAACATTAATCATAAGATACCTAATACCTCTACGAAAAGAAACGAATTACACTTTTACCACTTTTACTAAGGAACATGCAAAACTGATATTGTAGAAGAATCATAACGTGAATGGAAAAGTACTAGAGATAGGGTTTGCGTGCAGCACGTCATTCGAATTTGATTCTGGTGGCTTAATTACGAATGCAAGCGTTATCCTATGCATTCAAGTAGGTATAGCTACCACATGATCAAAAACTCTTAACTAAATGACCAATTATTGTACCTTAAGCGTTCTCAAGTTATGTTAAGATGCGATTAACTATGAGTTTAACTAACCAAGATTTTGGTCAATCAACAATTTTACATTCATAAAATTTTGAATAACGTGTTTTAGTTTCGTAATAAGACTGTACAATCGCTTTTGAGTCCATGGGTTCATGGGTTCTTCATTAGAGTTGAATAAAATTCTGTCTTTGATACGTACTCGTACATACCTACCTACTTACTTAGACATTGCTATTATGAGATTTTCCTGAAAAGTTAAAGTCTAAATAAATACCTACAATAGATTAATAGTTTACGTTAATTCTTGTTTAGCAACAACAAATCATGACGATATTTATTATTTATCGTACCTACACGTAGAAGGTCTTCGATTAATTAACTAGGTACTATCAAAATGAGTACAACAAATGTAATGTTGTAATTAGTACCGTAGGTACCTAACAGTTAATTTCATCGCAAAACATGAAACAAATTTTCAGTCTCTATCGAAAAGAAATCATAAAAATCAACTGAAACAAACAACTCAACAGGTAGGTACTGAGTTACATTGCTTAAGTTGTGTCATGTTGGTCAGTATTCAGGTTAGCAAGATGCAAGCCTTTGCACTTATCGGAGCCTTACTACCGATAGCCTTATCGGAGTCCAGTGAGATTTACCTAATCATCATCATTGTCATTTCAGCCATAGGACGTCCACTGCTGAACATAGGCCTCCCCCAATGATTTCCATGTTCAGGTTTACCTACATTCGTCTGAACATACTCATACATTAGGTGTAAAAGTAGTTCAATGGAAAATTCTGATTAGGATGTGCGTGTAACCTTTCAGTCTATCCTTTCAGGATTACCCACGAATGTTAAACACTTCCCTTAGAATATCCGTACACAAACGGCTTGTGCAATACAAATATACCGCAATCATCCGTAGGGCGTTGCGAATTGTTTTAATTGCATGTTTTCTAGATCAGTTGCGAATTGGTATTAATTTTATGATTTACAGCGTAGATACATATAACTGTATTTGTTCACATATAAATTAATTATCACGCTAAAAATTACAGCAACAAACATTTAATCGGCACACATTTAATGCTAAATAATGTTACATGCTACCTTTATGATGTCGTCGGTCCCAACCGGTGGAAGCGCTGGACGCAGGACGTGGTAGCGTGATAGTTCGATCAACATGGAAAGCATTGGGGGAGGCCTATGTTCAGCAGTGGACGTCTTATGGCTGAAATGATGATGATGATGATGATGTGTGTCGGCGAAACGTTCTTATGAATGATTAAAATGTTTTTGATTGAACACCCATTGACGAAAAGGTTATGTCGGCAAAACGACAGTTGGGGATACGTTTCACTCACTTTAATCGATCCCAAAACTATACTACTGAGTTCTCTGCTATTGCTTCCCCTAACCGCCTGCGCAGCGTGACAGTGTAGGCCAAATCCTCATGCTAATCCTGTCAGCCCCCCATTACCTAAGTGGGGGCGTGTTGGGTCCCGCCGTGTAGGGCGGGACGTCCGCGGAAGGCGCCTTGGTCGTTTCTAGTACCCAAGGAGCCGACCACTATGCGGCAGAAGAAACACCCCAGATTTTTAGTGGGTTCGAGCCCCACATAAACTGCCGTCCCCCGACGGTAGGTATGGATAGGACATTTTCCTGGGATAAACTGGCCAAATCCTCATTTGCCTCTCCTTTTGCCTGTATCAAATTATAGAAGGTCATCCTCCTGCAAGGATGTCGTTTCTAGTACCCAAGGAGCCGACCACTATGCGGCAGAGGGAACACCTCACATTTTTAGTGGGTTCAAGCCCCACATTATCTGCCGTCCCCCGGCGGTAGGTATGCATAGGACATTTTCCTGGGATAAAATGGCCAAATCCTTATTTGCCTCTCCTTTTGCCTGTATCAAATTATAGAAGGTCATCCTCCTGCAAGGATGTACCTAAATGACCTGACGATGGTGATGGCATAATGCTATCGGGACAATCCCCACCTCTCGTTCCCACCGCTGCAACTCCTGTGTAGCCAGGATCTACACCTTGACCGCCATAAAAACCCAACCAATGAAGGTCAAGTTTCAAATCAAATCAAATCAAATTTCTTTATTTGCGTAATTCCAGGTACATAAGTGGTCTTACATACATTTGTCCCGGGGGAAAGTTAAACTGTCATTGGATCCGCAACGAAATTGATCAGAAGAACATAGGAGTTTGAGGTTAAGGTCATCAATGACATAATGCTAAGCGAATAACATTATTTAGTATCAATCAGTTTAAAAAATGTTTATCACTTGTTTTCAGATTTATGGCGTGCTGTAAATGATTTGGCGAGCAAGAGTTATTCTATAGGCGGGGTGGTGGCGGCTTCCATTGGGCCTAGGACTATTTATGGTAAGTTTTGTAATTTTATAGATATTTTGCACACTGTAACTACCTAATCAGTAGATCATAGTACTGAGTCAGATTGATCAGATTTATTACCGTTTAATTATGCACATGTGCCTACTTTACTACCGGAGCTGAAAATGTGTAGGATCCATTCATGGGATAACTTTAGGCTCAAAAGTATTAAGTATTGCTCACCGAGAGATACTTACGATACACTGGATGCAGGACGGGAGGTGAATTGAAACACCATAGATCGAAACCGGTCGCAGTGATACTAGACTCTATTGAACAAGAACAGCAGTTTTATTCAAATAAAATAAAATCTAGACACAAACTAAGCAATAGCACTGTGGGTGAACCACTCAATAATGTTACTTGTTTTATATTTTCAGTGGTAACAGACCCCGATGATTTCTTCACGGTAGCCAACACCAGTTTGGAGAAGGACGACTTCTATGACTTCGCAAAACCATGGCTTGGAGAGGGACTCGTTACAGGCAAAAGTAAGTTTTAAAGAATATTTATTTTCCCCACTGTGTATGTGTGTTTTACCATACAATCAGTTGCATTAGAAAACTTTAGTTTTCGTTAATTTAAAAATACTATAGGTATGAGCCTTACACTTTCTTAAAAGTTCATACCTAATGAATAAATTGCTTAATTTAACACAGTTATTTTTCAGTCATACCTATTTTCATCTAGGAATCAATAACGGACATCTTGATTGAGTAGTTTAACTAACTAGCTCAATAAACGTAAATTGAGCAACTCTAAATACCTATGCTTAAGTATCACCAGAATTTTTCTCACTAACTAATAGGTCTCTTAAAAAGTTAAATTCATAGTCAAACCACTGTGAATATTTTGGTCCTAATAATAATAACCAGTAATAACCCAACATTTCCAGTGTCAATTTGGAAGAACCACAGAAAGCTGCTGAACCCGGCCTTCAGTCAGATCGTGCTGGACGGTTTCCTGGGCGTGTTCAACGACCAGGCGCGGAAGCTGGTGAAGGATCTGGAGAAAGAAGTCGGGAAGGGGCCCTTCGACCACTGGACGTATACCAGGCATAACGCTCTTGAGACCATATGCTGTGAGTATAGCCTCAGATTCTTAGGGCTTTTGGTCATGTGGCTTCGGCAGAGTAGAAGAGAAATTCTTCCATTTGATATCGTAAAGGGAAAATCTTCGTTTAAGGGTCTATTAATATGCGAAAATATGACTTCTCCAACATATCTAGCCAGCGTGAGGACTTTGTAAAATTAGAGAATATTTTAAAATCATAAGTACTTACCTACTTAAACGATGTCGATAAATGATGTAGGTACCTAAGGTCTCCACCTCCGAGAATGATATAAGTACCTAAGGTCGCTCTCTACCTCCGAGAGCAAGATGTTATTATCAATTCATAAAGTTGTCACAGAAAATATCATGCGAAAACATCTCATAAATAAATATCAATTTTGTAAAAAAATACGCGTAGGTACTAGGTAGGTACTTGTTCACATTACAGACATCGAACATAAAAAACACGCTTCCCTTGAATGTGTGAAAAGGCGATCAGGGACAAAGACGGACACATCAGTCTTCCCCGAACCGTCTGGCCTACGTGCGGAGTGTAGGCCAGATCCTCCACTTGTTTTGTTTTGAGAGTGAGACCAAGAATACCCGATGATGATTGAAATCTAACCGAAAACAATTCTGTTCACTTCCAGTGACAGCCCTTGGCGTGGACTTCACAGACCACACCATTCTTAACAGCCAGTACGTGACAGCGACGGAGCAGATCTTCAATACCATGGTGGACCGCTTCCAGAAGTTCTGGCTGCACAGCAAGCACACATTCAGGTGGAGCAACGTGAAGAGGAAGCAGGACGCGTGTCTGAAGATACTGCACAACATGTCTTATACCGTGAGTCTGATAATGAGCAACTAAAGCCTGGTCCGTGAGCACGTAGAATTTTGTCCAATGACCCCAAGCTACCCATCCTTATCGCTCGCGCGTAATTATATTGCTGTCGCGACTGTGCGACGGGCGCTCGCAGTGAGTCGTAGAATTTCGCTGTCTTTCCCGAAGCCTATAATCCGAGCCTTTTCAAGGCTAGGCTGAATAGGCACTTACAGGGCACTCCTAGACTGCATCCCACTTAACACCAGGTGCGATTGTGGTCAAATACCTGCCTTGTTATGCATAAAAAAATCCTATAAACCAATCTCATCAAAGTTTCTAAGTTTTGATCTGGGGGTGTAGACAAAGTGACATTCGTGATAATTTTAATTTCGAAATCGCTTCACTAAGGGGTAACAAAAAAACTTTGTAGCGAAGCCATTTCCAAATTATTGGTTGGCTTAATGTTTTTATTTTATTTTAGGTGCTCAAAAGAAGAAAGGCTGAATTCGACAGCAATAACATACTCCCTGAAAGAAAAACTGGAAATACTTCAGGTGAGAAGTATACTTATTCTTTAAATTTTAATTAAGCTTCTGGTGAATTTAATTCAGTTATGCACAAATATCTATCCAACTATAAAAAAATGCTTCCAACGTTGTTGATAAGAAGCTTCGAAGATAAAGTAACACTTAAAAAGTATCTAAGTTGACCTTATAAAAAAGGGTAGGTATAAATTATTCTAACTTTGAACATTAGCTCTACGAATTCTAACGGTTAATTTCTGAATTCCAGGCAAAAAATTCAAAGCCTTCATGGATCTACTCCTTGAGTTATCCGTGGAGAAGGGAGTGTTGAATGACAGAGAGATACGAGAGCATGTGGACACGATGATTGTGGGAGGCCACGACACGTCGGCTAACGTGTTAATGTTCACGCTTTTGTTGCTGGGGTCTCACCCTGAGGCGCAGGAGAAGGTCTACCAAGAGTGAGTATATCATCATCATAATTTCAACTAAAAGACTTCCACAGTTGTACATTGGATAAAGGCCTCCCTCAAGGATTTCCACAACGACTGGTACAGTGCTACCGGCGCATTCAAGTGCTTTCTGCGACCTTAGTGGGAGGTCCTGTCCATGGTTGCACTTCGAGAACTTTTCTGCCCCAATGGCCATCAGTATTATCATCATCAGGACATCAGGCTATTAAGTCTCCACTGCATGAGCAAGACCCTCTCTAATTTACCAAATAAAGGATTTGGCCTACACTTTCCACGCTAGCCAACGGGAGTACAGGACTATTCCCACCTCTCGGTCCTACCGTTGCTACTCCTGCGTAGCCAGTATCTACAGCTCGACTGCCAATAAAAGCCCAACCAGTGAAGGTCAAGTTTGTTTGAAAGTTAAACTGTCATTGGACCCGCAACGAAATTAATCAGAAGAACATCTAGGAGTTCGAAGTTAAGTCTCCACGCTAGCCAGGCAGATTTAAAGATCAAGAATAAGAGAAGATGTAAATTGAATATTGAAAAAACTATTTTTACCTTCCAGATTAAAAGACGTGTTCGGCGACTCAGACCGTGACGTGGAGAAGCACGACCTCTCCCAACTGGTGTACCTGGAGGCAGTCCTGAAGGAGAGCATGAGGATGTACACGATCGTGCCGGTGCTGGCCAGGAGACTGGACAGAAACGTGCAACTGAGTAAGGGATCACAGACAGTAAACATTCTTTTTCTTCTTATCTTGTCGACAGCAAACCTACACAGTGTCAGCCCAAAATTCTGCTACGAGAGTGGCGTTGTCAGCAGCATTAATTAAATCTTCCTTCGTGCAGTTGCTCGAGCACTCAGGGTACGACATCATGTGCTTCGTCGACTGGGGATCAAAACCGCACCTGCACTCCAAGTCCAAGTTTTAGCCACCCAAGTTACAAGAATCCCTGAAAAGATTGTCCTTACTACGGTCGACCTGCGTCCATAGTACTGTAGATAGAAGGAAAGAGGATAATGAAACTTTTTATTGTTCAAATGATTTAGGTAGGCCCTTTTCAAGGCACTTATATGTACGTCCTAAATACTTATCAGCTGGTTGTGGCAAATCATCATCATCACCCTTTAGCAGTTCAATGCTGAACATAGGCCCAATATGCGTTATTTTTACTCTGTCTACGGATTGTCGAACCCAGTTTTTTTGCCTGCGATTTTTTGCGAGTCGTCACTTCACCCCCTTACAGTTGAATGAAGCCTTATTTAACGTTGAATCGCGATAGCTAATAAAATTCGATCCTTGTAATAATTTCTTATCTACCGATGCCGCGATGACATCATAAAGGTAGCAACAAGGCGCTGGACGCAGGCCGCTACCAACCCGGCAACATGGAAAGCATCGGGGGAGGCCTATGTTCAGCAGTGGACGTCCTGTGGCTGAGATGATGATGATGAATAATTTCTTAATCTTTTACAGAGAACTACACGCTAGCAGCTGGTCGGACCTGCTTTTTGTTTCTTTTCGGTATCCACAAGCATCCCATGTGGGGGGCAGACGTGGACCAATTCAACCCCGACCGGTGGATGGACCCGGCCAGCCTGCCAGACAACTCCAACGCGTTTGCAGCCTTTAGCTTGGGGAGGAGAATGTGTATAGGTAGGTTATTTTAAAATTCAAATCGTAGACTATACAGGGTGTTAGGTAAATGGGTATATGAGCTGACACTAGCCCATGTTAACATGGTCATATAAATGGTATGGTGAAGTCAGAAAATTGATATCTTCATTTTAATTATTTTAATTTTCATATTAATCGGATTTTATAAAATTTATTTTGTGTGAAATTAAAAAAAATAAAATGATGATTTCAAATTTCTGACTTTACCATACCATTTATATGACCATGTTAACATGGGCTAGTGTCGGCTCATATATCCATTTACCTAACACCCTGTATAGGTGGGGTTTTTTACTTAGAGATATAGAGAGATGCCAACTAATGCGCTGAGTTCGTAACTCACGCCCGTATTCACAAACGATGCTTGCTTAGGTGAAGCAGAAAATCGAAGGCAAAGCGTTGAATAGAGCTATGTGATTGGTTCGTGTGTCACCCTGTGCGTCCACGCGCATTGTCAGATCTTATAGTAATGTTTGTGAATACGGGCGTCAGTGTCGCATTAGAAATTCACGCACACAAAGAAATCAAAATATGTGCTCATTATCCACTGCAGCTGCGGTATTGATCCGTACCCAACGTTCGATTCTGGGGGCACGGCAGTGCCCCCGCCAAGTCGAGCAAAAAAGCGGCACGGCCGTACCATCCTTTTCTCGAAGCAATTCAGGCCATTTTCGACCTAATCTTTAGTACACTAATGCAAGCAATGTAAACTGTTTACTTTATGACGTCGCTGCTATCATCATTGCATTCACGAGAAATGTGTTCTGTTTTTGGGCATATTGCTGCGACACCGGCCACGCCCCCTTGTCACATCTCCCTTATTTTATGTGATCTGTGGTTTTTTATAACTCAAACTTGGAACTGAGGCTTCAGTATTAATACGACGAATGGGGCGCAGAGATGGACCAGTAATTCAAGCAACTGTCAAACCTTAACTTCGAACTAAACTGGTTCTTCTGATTAACTTTGTTGCGAATCCAATGACAGTTTAACTTTTATTAATTGGGTCAAGCTTTAGATCCTGGCTATACAGGAGTTGCAGCGGTGGGTGTAAGAGGTGGAAATAATCCCGCCCTATCTAGAAAATTAAACCCTTAGTAATTTACTTTAATCTTACGATATAATATTAAGTATTAGCTCATTTTCAGAACGTTTCCCTGTATTTTTGTAACTGTTTCAGGCAAAACCTACGCCTACATGTCGATGAAAACAACTCTCTCACATGTTCTCCGCAAATACCGCTTGAAGGGTGACCACACACAACTGGAACTCAAATTGGACGTGATGCTGAAGCCAGCGTCAGGTTACTACGTCAGCATTGAGAAACGGCATTAGAACTAGTCTGTTTTATTATTTTTATATACATTTATAAGAGCGATTAGTCGAAATATGTAATGTATTTTAGAAGCGACGTTACAAATGCGTTTGTTAGACAAAAAGTCAGCATTAATCTAGACGCTGCTTAATTTTAGCTGCTCTGAGGGCTTAGTGTGAGTTTACATTAATTCATAAACGTCCTCAATAATGAGTGCGTTAAAAAAATATATGAAAATTTTAGTTCTTCAAAGTTTCCACTAGCGGCGCTGTACAGTCCGTGTCACTTTCTTACGCGCTCACTAGTGACAACGTACTTGATGTAAACTCACACGCCTAAGCCACAAAATATAACAGAAGACAAACTCCATACTAAACGCGCTCGAGCCACGCACACATAGACAGACACCGCTCGAGCAAGACTGTCTTGGACGAATGCGAGCGCGACGTGGCGCGACAGACAGACGTTCGCCACACGTTCCCTGTGGTTCGCTTGAGTCACGCGNTTGAAAGTTAAACCTGTGGTTAAACTGTCATTGGACCCGCAACGAAATCAATCAGAAGAACATAGGAGGACTTCGAAGTTAAGTCTTCACACTAGCCAGGCAGATTTGAAGATCAAGAAAAATAGGAGATGTGAATTTAATATTGAACAAAATATCTTTACCTTCCAGATTAAAAGACGTGTTCGGCGACTCAGACCGTGACGTGGAGAAGCACGACCTCTCCCAACTGGTGTACCTGGAGGCAGTCCTGAAGGAGAGCATGAGGATGTACACGATCGTGCCGGTGCTGGCCAGGCGGCTGGACAGGAACGTGCAACTGAGTAAGAGATCCAGTAAACATTGTAGCATCTACACTATAGGTCGTTTCATCCACGAAGACGCGCCCCACGATTTTTTGGTCAAGGGAGGCGCGGGGTGCGGGGAGTTTGATCCGAGCAATCCGAGTGTCAATATTGTAGTGTGCGTGTGCACTCATGGATAATTTAGCGTGTACCGATAACACTTGGGGCGCGTCTTTGTGGTGGATGATTAACGATCTAATCTATATACAGACATAATACTGTAGAAGGAAATACGAGTAGGATCAAAAACTTTATATTGTTCAAATGATTTATTAGTGCAGCAGGGCACTTATTACGTCCAAATACAGCTGGTTTTGGCAAATCACCATCATCATCACCCTATTAGCAGTCCACTGTTGAATATATGCCCAATATGCATTAGTTTTACTCAGTCTACGGATTGTCGAACCCAGTTTTTTTGCCTGCGATTTTTTGCGAGTCGTCACTTCATCCCCATACAGTTGAATGAAGCCTTATTTAACGCTGAATCGCGATTGCTAATAAAATTCGATCCTTGTAATAATTTCTTATCTACCGATGACATCATAAAGGTAGCAGGAAGGCGCTGGACGCAGGTCGCTACCAACCGGACAACATGGAAAGCATTGGGGGAGGCCTATGTTCAGCAGTGGACGTCCTGTGGCTGAGATGATGATGATGAATAATTTCTTAATCTTTTACAGAGAACTACACGCTAGCAGCTGGTCGGACCTGCTTCTTATTCCTGTTCGGTATCCACAAGCACCCCATGTGGGGGGCAGACGTGGACCAATTCAACCCCAACCGGTGGATGGACCCAGCAAGTCTGCCAGACAACTCCAACGCGTTTGCAGCCTTTAGCTTGGGAAGGAGGATGTGCATAGGTAGGTTATTTTAAAATTCAAATCGTAGACTTAGTTGGGGTTTTTGACATAGAGATATAGAGAGATGCCAACTAATGCGCTGAGTTCGAAACTCACGCCCGTATTCACAAACGATGCTTGCTTAGGTGAAGCAGAAAATCGAAGGCAAAGCGTTGAATAGAGCTATGTGATTGGTTCGTGTGTCACCCTGTGCGTCCACGCGCATTGTCAGATCTTATAGTAATGTTTGTGAATACGGGCGTCAGTGTCGCATTAGAAATTCACGCACACAAAGAAATCAAAATATGTGCTCATTATCCACTGCAGCTGCGGTATTGATCCGTACCCAACGTTCGATTCTGGGGGCACGGCAGTGCCCCCGCCAAGTCGAGCAAAAAAGCGGCACGGCCGTGAATTGCTTCGAGAAAAGGATGGTCCTTTTCTCGAAGCAATTCAGGCCATTTTCGACCTAATCTTTAGTACACTAATGCAAGCAATGTAAACTGTTTACTTTATGACGTCGCTGCTGTCATCATTGCATTCACGAGAAATGTGTTCTGTTTTTGGGCATATTGCTGCGACACCGGCCACGCCCCCTTGTCACATCTCCCTTAGTTTTTGTGATCTGTGGTTTTTTACAACTCAAACTTGGAACCGAGGCTTCAGTATTATTAGGTACGACGAATGGGGTGCAGACATGGACCAGTTCAACCGGTCGCCTGTCAAACCTTAACTTCGAACTAAACTTGTTCTTCTGATTAACTTCGTTGCGAGTCCAATGACAGTTTAAGCTGTAGATCCTGGCTACACAGGAGTTGCAGCGGTGGGTGTGAGAGATGGAAATAATCCCGCCCTATCTAGAAAATTAAACCCTTAGTAATTTACTTTAATCTAGCGATATAATATTAAGTATTGGCACATTTTCAGAACAAACGTTTTACAGTATTTTTGTAACTGTTTCAGGCAAAACCTACGCCTACATGTCGATGAAGACAACCCTCTCACATGTGCTCCGTAAATACCGCTTCAAGGGTGACCACACACAACTGGAACTCAAATTGGACGTGATGCTGAAGCCAGCGTCAGGTTACTACGTCAGCATTGAGAAACGGCATTAGAACTAGTCTGTTTTATTACTTTTATATTGAGAGCGATTAAAATCGAAATATGTAATGTATTTTAGAAGCGACGTTACAAATGCGTTCGTTAGACAAAAAGTCAGCATTAATCTAGACGCTGCTTAATTTTAGCTGTTCTGAGGGCTTAGTGTAAGTTTACATTAAACGTCCTCACTAGTGAGCGCTTATAAAAATTAATATGAAAATTTTAGTTCTTCAAAGTTTCCACTAGTGGCGCTGTACAGTCCGTATCACCAGGCCTGTTCATCTCCGCGAGTTTACATCGAAAACAAAACACGCACGATGGCCCACCTACAGGGTACTATTCGACAAGGCCTCACATACGAGCGAACATTGACTCACGCACGCGTATTCTTGTGTATGATGGAAGACAATAAAGAAAATGGTGTACTAAATACTGTGCAGTATTTAACTGCCTAAATAATAATAAAAACACAGAATGTACTTTTTTAAGTTGCGAGGTAAATAAGTAGTAGTTAATATTATTCATGATAATTCATGCTAAATAATGTATTTCCTCCGCCATTTTCCGCAGTTTGGCACCTCACGTCACATCATTTTACCGAAGTCAGCCCTATAGCTTCGGCGCAGTGCCGATCACTGACGTTTGTCAACAAAATGGTGCTTGACTCTTGTAGTCCAGTCAATGAATGCCTTAACGACGGTGTAGAGAGAAATCCGTGGAACACAATTTCTGACCTCGGGACTTTATTTAGCCTAGTTAGGAGGTGAACATAGCAAAAGTCCCCTCCCTTAGCCCTTGAGCCGGCGGGGAGAGGGGGGTTTAAAGGTACCACTTTTCGGTTTTTCGCTTAATCCTCGGAAACTATGCGTCCTAGTGACATGACTACTATGAACCAAAAAAAGCTTATTCAATTTGCTACAGGTGAGACCGTCAAGTTTTTCTATATCTTGTATAGTTTTTGCGGCATCTGCTCTAGAAGGTCTGTAAAATTGGAAATTTTAT
Organism: Ostrinia furnacalis; assembly: GCF_004193835.3. Classification (NCBI taxonomy): domain Eukaryota; kingdom Metazoa; phylum Arthropoda; class Insecta; order Lepidoptera; family Crambidae; genus Ostrinia; species Ostrinia furnacalis. Next base: position 9,254 of record NW_021131402.1, on the reverse strand, counting down.
TGTTGTCTTACATGTTCCTTTCAGGAGAAAATCGACTAAATCAACATTGAGCAAACACTATAGACATGCGGGAGCATGTTAAGCCTAGTTCCATGGAGGGGACTGCACCGTGCGTATATTTAGACGAACCAATTAGAGCCACTTTTGACTCCTCATCATTCAAAAACTACTGTGCATTAACACTTCAAATTTGGCTCATGTATTGAGACTTGCAAGATGTACATCAGCTTCAAATTTCATAAATATACCTCAAACGGTTATTTAGGTATTGACGTCCAAAAATCTACATCTAAGTGTTAATGCCCAGTAGTTTTTGAGTGATGAGCAGATGCCGCGAAAACTATACAATTTATAGAAAAACTTGTCCATCTCATCTGTAGCAAATTGAATATGCTTTTTTTGGTTCAAAGTAGTCATGTCACTAGGACGCATAGTTTCCGAGGATTAAGCGAAAAACCGAAAAGTGGCACCTTTAAACCCCCCTCTCCTCGTCAGCTCAAGGGCTAAGGGCGGGGACTTTTGCTATGTTCACCTCCTAACTAGTCTAAATAAAGTCCTGAAGTCAGAAATTGTGTTCTACAGTTTTCCATCTATAATGCTTTATTGACTGGACTATTGAGACAGGCTAAATTACACCATATTGTTAATGACATTGAGCATACATTTTTTTAAATACCTTCGCGAAGTAAAACTTCTGTACGTAGTACTTATTATTATTCTGTGGTATCACTTTCTTACGCGCTTACTAGTGACAACGTTAGATGTAAACTCACACTAAGCTCTCTGCTCTCGCGCAGTTATTTACCTCCGCTCGCGCTCTTTATTCTACATCGCGTGCGCTTAACTTGTTGAGCAGTTAATTCCAACTGCTCCAGCAGTATCAATGGCAGCTTTAAGCTATTGACTATGAACGTAAGAGCAGTCCGTGTAGGTATGTTTATCACTGGACATCTGCTCAAGTTGTCCGCGAATGGCGGACCATACAATTTTAAACTGACTTCTTAGCTGAAAACCAGTAAAACATTCCGGTAAATTCTCGAATTCCTCAAATCCTTAGCTGATTTCAATTGAAAGTATTTAGTAGCGGTAGATAATTATATTTTAAATTAATAGGAGCCGATAAACTATTTTTCATCAATAAGAAATTAATGTGTAGGTACTTATATTATTAGTTACTTAATTTCTAAGTTAACGTTAAGTGAAAAATATGTACGTAATTTAAATTTTTTACTTAACGTGACAAATTAAATTTCAGTTTTTCATCTTTTCTTCTCGTAGTTATCGATGCTTAGACTAAAAAAATCCTACTGAATTACGTATAAGAATCCACTGTTTTTTTTACTAAGTGTGTAACTGTAAATTATTGTAAGAACCTACCTATAAATGAATATAAAGTTGTTATTTTAATATAATTATAATAATAAATGTTGATAAATCTACATACCTAATTGTGTTTTCGATCGCCATGTCATTCAAACTCTTCCATTGTTTTGATTCTTCGCTGTTTCTTTCTGTAACTTTACGAAAGTAAACAGTGAAAGGGTCAAGTTCAGATAGACTAAGAGCTAGTGAACGCCAGACCTACGTTATTTTATAAAGGCTGAAAGTTTGTCAGCGCATGCTCCCAACATAGCTAAGAACCATGGCCAAACATGAAGTTTGGGTATTGAATACCTACAATATTATAAGAATTATCATACAACTCCTAAGCGTTAAGGAGTTGTAACTTCCATCAAGATGGGATGATGACTAGCTGATGCAAACACCCAAATAACTTAAGAAACTATACTTATATGTACTGGTTAAAGAATTGTCCTCCAACTCCTAAGCCTTAAGGAGTTGTTCTTACCTTCCATCATCAGCTCATCAACATGAGATGATGATTTAGTTACAGACTCAAATACTTGAGTAAATTATGAAAAGTACAAAAAACAATATTTATAGTGCCTCGCGTTCGCACTTTCAGCCACCCTAAAAGCTATCTGGCAAGGCGAAAGAACCATCAGAAGTGTCTGGCTGATGAGGAAACTTCATCAAATGATAGTTCAAATATTTTATGTAAATATCAGCTTTTATTTTGACGTAGGTAATTAAGTTGGTATTTTACACACCTTTAGTACCGTCTGTCTGCCAAAGCCACCATGACCCAAACTTCATGTTTGGCCATGGTTCTTAGCTATGTTGGGAGCATGCGCTGACAAACTTTCAACCTTTATAAAATAACGTAGGTCTGGCGTTCACTAGCTCTTAGTCTAAGAGGAAAGATAAATAATTACAAAATTAAACCTGTTTTTCTTTTGTTTTGCAATAAATTTGTTTATTTATTAGTTGCAGCTTGTTCTGAAAACAACTTATTGTGCTACCGTTATCTAAACTTATTATTTGAACAATTGAACTGGCTGATTGCTGACGCTCGATTATTGTGGTGAGCCCACTCGTGACACAAGCATAATTATTTGCTTAGACGAGGGGTTATAATGCTTCAACAAACACACCAACGCGTGCAGATCGCCATCGCGGCGCGATCATAGACCAATGACTAAGTAGTCGCGCGGACTGTTATGGGTCGCGGACTGTTATGGTATGGCGCGCCGGCCATGGCAAACTGCACTCGATGGTGTGGTTGAAGCTTTAGTAATAAATTACTAATATTCTTTTTAAATAAAAAAAATTGCAGCTCGATTCACAATGGCGTTCTTAGTACCGATACTGGTATGTGTGGTGTGTGTGTTGTTCTCTTACTATCTGTGGAAGAAGAGTTGTCCTGACACGGACAATGAACCTCCGATGGTCCCTGGCGGCCTGCCTTTATTGGGACATGTTCTTAAATTCATGGGAGACAGCATCCGTAAGTTTTTCTTTATCTTTAAAAAATTGTAACAACTTATAGGGAAGTTTGGTAAGTTAAATAAACCTTTATAATTTGAGCGTAATTTCTAAAATATTTGAAATAGGTCAATCCGAAACTACGCACCTCATTGGAATGCGACTCTCCCTTGCCCCACGTGTGCGTTACTCCAGCTGGAAAGTAGCTCCTAGACTGATAAGAGTAGAACGTATAATTAGTTCCCAACCCATTTTGGTGTAGCTGATTCCTTGTATTTTGACGTCAAAGTTATAGCACCGTCGTATTTACTTTTAGTGATATTATTCAATGACCCATGAATGTGCGTTTTTGAAACTTTTTATAGTTATAATACGTATTAAGAAGGATCGAATACAGTTTTCAGTGAGCTTGTATATTTTGTTATTCAGGCGCTACTCCATTTTTTCGGATTTTGAAGAAAGCTCGATTACTTGCTATTTATAAATATACTCAACTAAATAAATGTCCAATATGTGCACTACAAATAACTACTCTTGTCACAAGCTTTTGTCTAACTAGCACTATCCCTATTTAGTTAATAATACATAATAAAGTAAGTAAACTTAAGCCTTGATCACACGTACCGGGTAATCGGGCGAGACAGTGCTCTTGGGCGAGTACTCGGTGCGTATGAACATAGCGCCGAGTGATCAGCCGAGCGCTCGAGTATTGTGACTCGCTCACCTAACTGTCTCGACCGAGTAAACATTATACTGTCTCGCCCGTTTACTCGGTACGTGTGATCAAGGCCTTATTGAAAGCATTTCTTTTTTTTCCAGTGACAGCCATGGGCGTAGATTTCACAGACCATACGATCCTCAACAGTCAGTACGTGACAGCAGTGGACGAGATATTAAAAATCATAGCAGTCCGCTTCCGGAAGTTCTGGCTACACAGCGATTACACCTTCAGATGGAGCAACGTGAGGAAGAAGCAGGACGCTTGTTTGAAGATACTGCACAGTATGTCTGATACTGTGAGTTCAACCCATAGAGATACAGAGAGATAAAGTTAGATAAAGTTAAAGACTAAAGTTGTAGGTTGTGAGCACTCAAAGGTCGTAGATTTGAATTTCTAACCATAGTAATATTATGAACTAGCGGCCGCCCGCGACTTCGTACGCGTGGATCCCGTTTTACCCCCTTCATCTATCTTACGCGGTTTACATTTTTTTATACAAATGTTTTTTCCCGCTAACGCCCGTTCCCTTTGGAATTTCGCAATATCCTGTTGTAACTAAGCTTTAAGTTTACTAAGGGACCTGCATGCCAAATTTCAAGCGTCTAACTTAAGCGGTTTAGATTTTTCATACAAAAGGATTTTCCCTGTAATTCCTGTTCCTGTGGGAATTCCTAAGTATCCTATAACCTGCCCAGGAGTATGAAGAATAATTGTACCAAGTTTCGTTAAAATCCGTAGAGTAGTTTTTGTTTCTATAAGGAACATACAGACAGACAGACAGACAGACAGACAAAAATTTTACTGATTGCATTTTTGGCATCAGTATCGATCACTAATCACCCCCTGATAGTTATTTTGAAAATATATTTCATGTACAGAATTGACCTCTCTACAGATTTATTATAAGTATAGATTTCTAACGTAAATGTAATGTTGTTTAATTGTGAAGTTCTCGTTCCCTAATTTAGGTGATAAAAAGAAGAAAAACTGAATTTGACAACAACAACATACTCCCTGAAAGAACAACTGGAAATACTTCAGGTAAGAAGCACTTTATTAACCGATTTCAATAAAAGGGGATGGTTCTCAATTCGGTTGGTATACTTTTTTTTCTATGTTATGTACGTACACCGATTACGCTGAGCTTTATTTTATTTAATTGAAATAATTCATTTGTTTCCAGTAATTACCTACTCGTTAAATAATTTTTAAGTAGGGTAAACCAGAGAGTGATTGCCCACTGGTAGTGATTGCCCGCTTTAAGAATAATATTGTCAGGTACTGACTTTGAATCACTCTAGTTAGATTTGAATTTACTAAGCAGATGGCTCCGAGATCAATGTACAGTAGATTTAAAATTTACAATAGGAAACACTAAAAAAAAACAGTTATGGCGGATTTTGTCAAGACGGGTGAAAATGTTACTCAAACAGGTAAAGACTTTAACCATTTTACTAAGGAATTACTTGCTTAGAGGTTAAAGTTATTTAATATTCAACTAATGGTGTATAGTCATGATGAAATTATAAGTGTTTTCNTCGGTTTTTACATCGTTTATAAGGTATTTATTTATCTTTTAGGCTATAGTTTTTTGGGGCGTATAAACATTTTTTTAGCGAATTTCAATATATCGAATATACAGCTCGATAGAGAAAAAAATTCTGATTAAAATGGTATATATAACTCAATTTGGCCAAAATGGTTTATACGACAATTGAACCTGAAGGTGTCGATATGTTCTACTCATATCACTCTAGGAGCTACTTTCCAGCTGGAGTAACGTACACCGCACCCACCCGTTCATCTCCCTGCATTCGCCCTGTCCGTACCAGAGCGACGATGTGACGTTACGGCTGCCAGGCCAGGTGCGCAGTTAATTTAAACCAGGTTGTACATGAACTGATACGATTTTTCAGATCTGTGGCGTGTCTTAAACGATTTTGCGAGCAACAGTTATGCTAATGGCGGGGTAGTTGCAGCTTCAGTTGGGCCTAGGACTATTTATAGTAAGTTTCATGATTTTACTAGCGGTAGATATAGGTACCTATTTAACAGAAATATAGGTAACTAGCGGCCGCCCGCGACTTCGTACTCGTGGACCTCGTTTTACCCCCGTTGGATATCATGTTGATAGATGGCGTTTCACGGCTTCCCCCGCATGAATATTTACGAACGTCAAAAACAGTAGTTTGTCCAGCGCTGTACTGTCATTTTAACCAATGACGATAGATGGCGCTTTTTAGACACGTCTTATATTAATGTATTTATTGAAATGTATTTGTCACATATCGTCATAAATTATTAACAAATACTGTAAAGTCTCAACAAAATCCGTTCAGTAGTTTTTGCGTGAAAGAGTAACAAACATCATGACATCCAGACATCATGACATTCAGACATCCAAACTTTCGCCTTTATAATATTAGTAGAATCATCATCAGGAAAAAAAATGTATTTTAATGGCCAAAGAGCACTCAAACATTCAACAGAATTTAATTACAAATATTTGACAGTCAGTTAAGACCGTTAAGATGAAACAACTCATTTCATAAAATATTTATTTTATTATTTTTTTGTAGGTAATTTAAGAATCCATTGAACTTCAACAACTTCGAAATAAAAAATCTTGTACAAAAGAAACATCTGTGTGAAACATCTGAAACTGTGACGGGTATGTAGGTACTTGTTTACTTTTTCAGTGGTGACGGATCCTGATGATATCTTCACGATAACCAACACCTCTTTAGATAAGGACGACATCTATGACCTTGGAAGACCGTGGATCGGGGACGGACTCCTTACGGCTAGAGGTAAGATTCTCGTTTCAGCCAAATGGCGTCCACTGCTGGACAAAGGCCTCCCCCAAGGTTTTCCACAATGAACGGTCCTGCGCTGCCCGCATCCAGGCTCTTCCCGCGACCTTTACCAGATCGTCGATCCACCTAGTAGGAGGCCTGCCCACGCTACGTCTTCCAGCCCGTGGTCGCCACTCGAGAACTTTCCTGCCCCAACGGCAATCGTCTCTACGAGCTATGTGCCCCGCCCTGTCTCAAGTCGAAAGTGTTTGACCAATGCGTGTTGCCTGTGATGGTATACGGATCTGAGACGTGNTCATTTTAACGGTGGGTAATCACTGCACGTAAATCTGTATATTTTTAGTTATTGCCCACCATCATTTCAGTTATTGCCATATGTTAATGTATAGTTATTGCCCAGGGCAATTATTATTAGAGTGTTGCCACCATGCAGTGGCAGTGTTTAAGTTGCTTATTGATAGACTTGTTTTGCAATTCACAGGCATAATAAATATTGAAATTGCTTTTAATGTTTCACTTTCAGTATGCCAAAGACTCCAAAAGTTCAATATAGTATAGAAAATTTGCAAAAAGCGATCGAAGCTGTACAAGATGTATCCAACAATTTATCTACAAGATGAATTGCTGAAAAATATGGTTTGGCTTGAAAATATTGATAAAAATTGAAACGCAAATACAAAAAATTAAAATCCTACGTTAAATCTACTAGTGAAAATGTTAATTGTATTCTCATAGTCCACGAACTCCAAGCATAGTGGCAAGTTATACTCTTCCATCTTCTGCATAACTTGCCGCAGTATATGGATGTGGTTTATCTATCCTTGTTGATTTTTATTAATTTTCTTTGATACCCATTGTCTTTATTTATAAATTAATTAATAATGAAACCTAATAAACAATGTTTTATATTTATTTCCTCCAACTTTCTTCATCATCCGACGGGTACTCATGGCAGAAGTTCCGTAGAATAATGACTAAAAGTGACATACGTCATAAATTTGATTAAAAAAATTCGCAGAACAACGACGGTTTATCACATACATCCTCAAATTGTCCATAGAACAATGACGCATGTGATTTTTACAAAAAACTAAGTATTTTTGTAGATGGGTACATAGTTTATATAAAATAACATCTTTATGTTTATAACATCCCCAAATTTGAAACCGATCAGCCAAGTAGTTTTTTTTGTAGACACAAAAAACCGGTTCCAAAACTTCAAAACGCTCTCCTGGAAACTTAACATTTTGCAGATACGTCGTTGTTCGACGACGCCGACGATAGATCGTAGAGACGATGGCCGTTGGGGCAGGAGGTAAGATTATTTACACATTAATACATGAATTGTTATGAATTATTTTCGTTTATCAACACATTGATACAGAAATGTAGATTACTGAAGCTGAAGTGGCAATAGGCAAGGCACATAGTACGCAGATTTGACGGCTGATGGGGCAGCAAGGTTCTAGAGTGGAGACCACGTACTAGAAAGCGCAGCGCAGGACGCCTATCTACCCTACCCACAAGGTTGACCGAAGACCTCATAAAAGTAGCAGGAAGGCGCTGGATGCAGGCCGCTACCAACCGATCATTATGAAAATCATTGTGGGAGGCCTATGCCTATGACGACCACTCAAGTAAATAAACTTCATGTGCCCCAACGTCAACACCGCCCGTGTCAACGGCTCTCTCGTACAATTTTGTTATGCCGCATGTACACTTTCGTCAAAGTTCGTCCGAGAGCTCTCGCCAGGAAATCTGGTTGGTTATTCAAAACTTTTCTGCTCCGCTCGCCTTGGATTAAAACCGGGCTTAAAAGTTAAGTAGTGTCGTTTTGTATTTCTCCAGCCTCAACTTGGAAGATTAAAAGAAAGCTGCTGAATCCGGCCTTCAGTCAAACTGTGATGGACAGTTTCATGGGTGTCTTTAATAAACAGGCACGGAAACTGGTAAAGGATTTGGAGCCAGAAGTAGGGAAGGGCCCCTTCGACCACTGGACGTATACCAAGCATAACGCTCTTGAGACCATATGCTGTGAGTATATACCCTACCTATTAAATATGTAGTTCAAATGACAGCGAACCTTTCAAATTAAAAAAATCTCCTAATCCCTTAAAATAAGGTTTTTATTCCGGCTTGCTTATTGTATAAAAAACAATGCAAAGCAAAGCAAATTAAATTGTATAAAAAACTATGTCATGAAAATCTGAGGCGTACCTATAGACTTCCCTAATGAATTAAGTACATGTGCCGATTATTATGTGTAATGATTTAACTCACAGATTTGCTATTGACCGTTTGTATAATAACATTGTTGATGCTATAAATCTCGTGCGGCCTCTGATAGTTGTACTCCCAAGTGTACTCGTAAGAAAAAATTTGAACTATGAAACATGTTTATGTTGTCAAAACCAACTGATAAGTGAATCCTACGGAAATCTCACTTGATACTCAATTACTGTGTTTAAGATTTACTAATTTATTAAGCATATCATATCGGAACCATGTAGGTAGCATATCGGAAGCATGATCAGATAGTGCCAATAATAAAGAGTTGATTTTTTTATTATATAGTAGATATATTAACTACCTGACGATACTTCTGTACCCCCAGTGAAAAGGGAGCTAAGTCGAAAATGGTGATTTTTGGGAAATCGCATTTGAAGTTAAAAAAAATCCTGCTTCGTCGCTATTAGAGATAACTGGGTGAAATATTTTTTAGGTGAAAGGTAATATTAGATATGATTAGGCAGTGTGCCAGTTTGGGAAATATAGCATGTGGTTTTTTCGTAATTAAATAAAAACCTAGTTATATCACCATGCACGACAACTTTACATTCGTGTAAAGTGATATAATAGGACATTAATCATTTTACACCACACTGAATTAA